>NW_026941621.1:0-133582 GCF_032062105.1 Saccostrea cuccullata
TCCAATTTTGACCGGACTATCTAAATAGGTTCCCAGTCTTGTAACATAAATTCATTTTGACAGTAGAAGGGTCCCTCTCATACCCCTCCCCTGTAAAAATATGAAGATCTAAATATGGGATCCAGGATGTTATCCAGCCCCCCGGGCAATGTACTCTTATAATTATAGTATTTTACGTTTTTTCCAATTTTGATCGGGCTAGCTAAATAGGTGTCCGGTAACATAAATTTCTTTTGAGGTTTGAAAGGTCTCTCCTATACTCCTCCCTTGTATAAATATAAGAGTCTAAATATGGGATCCAGGACCTTTGCCTCCCCCCGGGTAATTTACTCTTATGTACAAATATTTATAATAGTATTTAACGGGTTTTTTTCTCCAATTTTGACCGGGCTAGCTAAATATTCATCTTTTTGGTCAGCCTAGCTGCATTGGTCTGGGGTCCTCACTCTTCTCCTTTAAGTGATGTCTTTGCTTTTCTTCTTAAACACGGATTATAATGCATTATTAAGGTTTTTTGAAGAAAACATTATTTGGACATTTACGGTAATTTGAATGGCGAACCGGCAGACAGCGGTTCGCCATTCGAATGGCGAATAGCAAATAGTGAATAACCTTCCAACTTCTTATTGGCTAAGTAGAGGGTATAACAAGACAGCTGTAGACTTGGATTTGGGAAACATTCACCATACATGTATGATTTGTTGGCGTGAAAGTGAAAATGCGGCCTTGATCAACATTTACACCGTCAGTTCCATCAAATCATAATGTTGCCCTTATATCCAGTCCATAGTTTTAAATTGCTGCATAAGTTAGGGGAGTTGACGACTGAGGTTTAAAGTCATCTGTTTATCATATAGCTAGGTTGTTAGATTAACATTTTGAAATTAAATATCGAAACATGAAACAGATGTTTTAGACTATTTGTTATCTTGTATGTCAAATTTCTTTGATGAATACTTTACTGGAAAAAGACAGTGATAATTATTTATCAATAAAACATAAATAGAACCACAATTACTTCATATTTAATCGTAAACCAACTCATCCGTGAGAGGAATATACATGTACTCTTCCATTACAGGAAGTAATTTTGTAACATTACCCAGCATCAGAATAAGAAAAATGAGCATCAAGGTGGCCCAGGAATTAGCAAAGGATTAAAAAGGAGCACAGGACGAATGTGGCCGTCAGGCAAGATATGTTTATATCACAAACGCACCTAATCCACTTTTGATGTCTTTGGAGTCCATATTTACTACACACCCAATTTGTTTTGTTTGAAAAGACCTCATTGTCTCTTATTGATCGTCACTCTTGAGCTTTTTACAATTAAATGAAAACTTCACCTTTTAATAATGTTAGTTAACTATGCTTTATTAAAAGAAGAATTAATGGAAAAAATAATGAAATATACATCTTATCATATGCTCTTCTACAACTGGTGAAAGCAACAAATGAAATTTCATTACCTGAGACCTTTTTGCCAGGACTTGTAAAGGAATCGCGTCTATAATCTCACATGATTAACCATGCAACTCAAGTGCTTAAGATAGATGAATTATAAATTTATCTCGATGATTTCCCTTTGAACTTGGTAAATAAACCAGAGGACAAGATAAAGAAATACTGTGCATTTAAAAATCATACACTAGGTTTTGCAACATTTAGATAGTAGGACACCTGCATACATGTATCATGACCTTATTTTTGTTCAATGCAGCTTACATGTATGTAGGTCGTGGGCTGCTTTAAACGCGCGATTTTAACATCAGTTTCTTGCTGATTACTGGTACATGTAGTAACATGAAAAACACGTTGTCAGTGTCTGAAGTCAATATCTGGATTGAACCCTTTCTATAAACATACCCTGTAAGGCGTACGTGTGATCTAATCCAATAACAAAATCAGACTATAAAAGGGTGTGCCTTCAGCTAACAATTTAAGATGTAAAGCAGTGCTTGTACTTTGAATTAATTTATTGATTTATGTTTATTCTAAAAAATATATAGGTTTTATTAATTATTTTTGGTAAATCAGTTAATGATCTTTTTACGCTGTCTAGACTGCATAGCGTTTATTCTTTCCTAAATGTAAAAAAAATATTTCTACAAGGTGGGGAGGTAGAGGTTGGATTCTTATGCTTTATATATCTTCATATCAATGGCTTTTCATACGAAATTAACACAGATCCGCGTAATTTTTTGAGGGGGTCAAAGGTCACTTTTAGTTGGTTAAGTTTATACATTAAATAAAACGACTTATTTGTAAAAAAAAAAAAAAAAAAAAAAAAAACCTACTCGTAGATTTGTACATGTAAAACATAACTTATTTGTAAATAAAAAAAAGATAAAAATCTTTACTTAAAAAAATTCAAAATCGAAAATACCGGAAAAAAGAATTATATTTTTAGAACATCTTCCCCCGCGAAACAACTAGTAACATTTTTTTCAGTGTTTAATCTTTTCAAAGATTTTGTTGTCTCACGCGGGAGGGGGAGATGGGTGGATGGGGGTGGATGGGCATGTGTTTAAAGACTAAATACAGGAAAACAGTCATTTTATTACCAATTTCAAATGAGAAAACAAATATAAAGTTAAAACATACGGTTTATGAAATTCTATTTACGAAAGCTAAGAGCTTAATGACAGCTGCTCAATGCTGACGGCCAAATGCTCTCTGCTTACTGCCAACTGCCACTTCTCATAGATGATGTTTCCTGTTTTGTTATTTTTAATACGCATGATTAATTGATAAAACCCTATGATAATATTAAAATAATAATAACACAAATTGGCGGATTGAGGAATTTTTAAACAATGGAAAGAATACATAGGAGGAAAGATTATTTCCTTAAAATTCCCACATTTCCTTGCAGTCAAATAATTCAATAGATTTTTGCCGGGGTTGTTATTAAAGGTTTTATGTTAGTAAAAAATCGAGGGGGGGTAGGGGGTTAGTAGGATTTTGAGTTGTATTTGTTGTTGGTTTGTATTTACATCCGATGTACTATTAAATAAATCATGAAGGCTTTTTACTCTATGTAAAAAAATATACTTTGATATCAGGCAAAGAAAGGCAATTTCATGGAGTGGGGAGGCACAACCCTATATAACTCCCTAGATAAGGAATAAAAAAAGGTAACAGGCATCTTTATTGAGGGAACATTGCTGGATATACAATGTAGTATATTTTGGAAATGTAGTGGGTATACCCACCACCACCAACACCATGAATGTTTTTTACTTAAGACACAAAATAATCTCACACATATAAGTACTTTTCCTAGCGTAAAAAGAAAAGTCGAAAGATGCTACTAGATACGAGGGCTGTTCAATAAATAATGTCCTCGGTGCTCGGAAAGAAGCAAAAGACGCTTTTCAATGATTTTGTCTTCATTATTTTACTTATTCATCTCTTTTAATTATAACACATGTCCGTAACCTTTTTTATCCAATCTCTGATTGATTTCAGAACTCATTTTTGGGTATGACCCTTGGTATACTGGAAAATGGCAGATCCAATGATTTCCTGGACTTGTTTCTTCCTTATCAAAGGTGTGTTTTTTTTCAAGTTTGGAGATAGAAATAAGTCAAAAGGTCAAAGATCTGGCGAATATTGTTAATGTGAAAAAATATTAACTATCTGTGTGTCCCGAAAAATATCCTTTACTCTTCGGGGCGTGCGGGTTTGGACGCTGTCATGAAGAAATTTAATGTAGTGGATTCCTGATTCTGGGTCCTTCCTCTAATACATGTAAACCTTTCGATTTTTTTGCAAAAAAATTGTTTCCTAGCCTCATCCAGAAATTAAACTGTCTCTCCGAATACGAATTTGAACAACAATACCGCTTATATTTAAGAACATTGTAAAGAAATCTGTCTTTGTGCTCTTGCAATTCTTAGCTCTCGCCAGACCTTCCCTGTTTTTGTCATGTACATCTTATAGAAAATTTTGTTTTGAGGATTTTAAGCAATAGATTCAAGTTCCATTATCTGTTTGAATATCCAAAAATCGTGGATAACTCCAATTACTGATATTTTAATATAATTGTTAAGCCATTCATACACGATGTCGTTTTCACTCATTTTTCAAAATACAGGGTGACCTTTGAGTACCAAGCTTTTTTACCGTCAAACGTTTCTTAAAAACAGTGTAAATTAATCCCGATATGATGTCTATCAAATTTGATATTTGTCTTAATGTCTATCCTACATCATCAAGTATTTTTTTTTTTGAAATTAGGCAAACAGTACATAAGTGTTAAAATTTTATTGTTTGTAAGGACGGTACCCGTTTTTGATGCCCATTATATATTTTTTATCATTGAAATCCACCTGCTCATTTGTCTATAAAAAGGGTATTGGTTGCTGTAAATGTCACATATTTCAGTTAATATTTCTTTGGGATTTTTAACAGGTTTTACAGCAGCTTTGTTTAAGCTTTTATTTTCACTCTAGTTTACCGATCTTTACCATTCATTTTTAATGCAGTGTCTCGAAAAGCCCTTGTTTCCCAGCTTCTCACAATGAAACTATGTGATGAAAAGTTGTCAAATGAACTGTTATAAATTCATTAAAGATTCAGTTATGAGAGAAAGCCAATTTTAATGTCATATGATATCTGTATTGTATGTCATACAGTTCAGGACATTATTTATTGAACAGCCCTCGTATTTCCACACTAGACAAAAGTTATATGTAATTATAACTTTCAGTAATATTTCTAGCATTAAATAGATACACATACCAACAAATGTTACTTAAGACTATTCTAAAGTTTATTCTTTTGTAGCATGTGATCCCCCTAGCCTTCCCCTTTTTTCTCCCGCGTCCAGAAAAGCAACCAAATTATATTCCGACAACAGAATTCATGAAATAAATGTTTTGTTTTTAAGAAGAAAAATTCTTCTTCCGATTTACTCCTTTCTGGCATTTAACAGTTTAAAATTCCAGAAATCCTCAAATTTTGTTATTATTGTGAGAACACCCGCACCCGATAAGACAACAAAACATTTAGAAAGAATAAAACCGGAAAAAAAGATTTCTAGTTGTTTCCCAGGGGAAGATGTTTTCAAAATAAATTTCCATTTTCCGTTCATTTCTAAAGTGAAAAAATTATTTAAATAATAGATTTTATATCTCTTTGTTTAAACATAATTATAAGTTATGTTTTACATGAACAGATCTACGAGTAAAGGGGAGGGTGGTCCGGACCATCCTTTTGGAATTTGTACAGTTACACAGGGAAAAGTGGCTCGCATGATTTTCATGCGAATGCCTTTTCGCATGAATTTCGTACGAAAATCATATAAAAACCATGCGAAAAGTTCCACATGCGAATTTCATGCGAATGTCCTCATACAATATTTATGCGAAATTCATGCGATTTTCATGTGAGTGAAATTTCGCATGATATTCATGCGAATTCCAAATTATCAGTTTTTCATGTAAAAATCATGCGAAATTCGCATAAATATCATGCAATATTCATATACAAGAGAAAAAAAGCAATGAACAAAGAAATTGAACATTTCAATATTTATTTAGGTTTTTCTGCCACATTGAGTGATAAAAATTGCTAGTCTCTGATATCATACTGCTTGGATGTTCTTAGGTAATCCATTGACTTTAATGATAGCTGTGTTTACAGGCAGTTTTTCAGTCTTGTGTCCTGAGAAGCGTTTCCCCAGATAGCAAGCTTACGTTGGGCCGATGTTGGCATATGGTTGGTAGATCGGCTACATATCGTGGTTGGCAGAACGATATTGGGCCAACATCGGTCCGACATTGTCATTACAACAGTCGGTGTATTGACATTGTTCCAACATCGGTCCGACATTGTAATTACAACAGTTGGTGCATTGACATTGTATCAACATCGGTCCGACATTGTCATTACAACAGTTGGTGCACTGACATTGTTCCAACGTTGGGCCAACATCAGGCACGTAGCATCGTTTTTGGAAGGGGGGGGGGGGGCAACCACAGAAATTTTGTTTACTTACCTGAAAAAGTTGACAAGCTAAATTTTCCTTGATATCACTATACTGTGGTAAAAAGTGGGAGGGGGACATCCTTTCTATGGTCAGCCCCCCCCTGCCCCCCCCCCCCCCCTTGTTGCTACGTGCCTAAACATTGTTAATTTTAATGTTGAAGTATGGACATCTTTGTAATGTTGGCCCGACATTGTTGAACTAATGTTGCTATGAAAACTGATGTTGAAACGTTTAAAAAAAATATCTATTTATTTTATTTTTTATTTATTTGTTTATATATTCATTTTTAATTATTTAACCCTTACGTAGATTTTCAAAACTATGGAATATAACTTTAGATTTTTCTCTTGACTAAAATTGTCGATTAGTATTACGATTACATCGGGATCGAAGTCGGGCTCGATAAGCAATTAATTTAAACAACACACCGCGCCGAAATTTAAATTTTTGGGTGTTCCACGCAGCCATGTTGATGTTACAGAAGGAAAGTTCGGAAGAGAGTGTCGCGAATAGGAGAATCATGACTAGTTTTGGGTGGAATTTCTGTTTTCACAGAAGATGAAGACATTTTACGACCGGTATTGCGGTAGGTACAATGTACAGAATATTTTAACGTATCCTTGAATGAATAATTGCTTCTGCTACTGTTCCTTAGTCAAGACACTACACATAAAATGCCTGGCAGTGAAATCGTTTGAGCAAGCGTTATTTCAATTTTGTTTTAATAATTTAACACTTCTAAACATCCCATAAAGATGGATTTCAACCCGTATTTCCTCGTTTGGGATCGATTCAGGAATTTTAGTGATCCTCTCTTCAGCATTTACAGATTATGATGTACAATGTAATAAAATATATTTACATGTATTTTAAAATGCATGTTCAAGATCATTTTCAGCACTTATTTTGATTATTTAATAGTTGCATGCAGTGGACTGTGCCCGAGACGATTCCCACTGCGCCGGCGAATAATCAGCTTGTATAAATGGTGAGAACCAGCTCAAATTTTCATTTAACACAAATAACCTAATATTGTTTTTATTAAATTGTATCTTTTAGCATAAAACTATAAAAATACTGCATCTACTATATGAAAGTAAACAAGAGGTTTATATTCTTAATTTCCTTATCCTAAACAATGGATTCTGACAGGTAATCTAAACATGCTATAAATTACACATCCTTGCATATTAATTACTTTACATTAAATACTTAAGCATAAATTATTAGAAATAGCTATCATATTCTATGATGCACAATTATACATGCATCATTTACAGGAATCTGAATGCTCACAAGAAGGACAAAAGCAGTATGAAAATTAACAAAAAGGTATTCTAAGATTTCTTAAATTTTCTGATTAGAGCTATAAAATCACATGAATTGAAATTACATGTATCTTATATCTTTATATTCAGTGTAAGTCAGGCATAGAGTTTTAGCTCTAGCTCTAACCTTTTCCTTTAGCTCACTAGAGCCATTTTAAGGCCAAAGCGAGTTTTCTTATCAGTGTCTGGTATTCGATTGTCATCTGTAAACTTCTCAAATTTTTACATTTATCGGAATTAATCCTAATTTGAAAAAAAAAAACACTGCAACATAGTGAATTTCTATTCTACACTATACGAACTGTCAGGTTGAAATAACCAATTGTCTTAACAGTCTTGTAGAGCCTTACTTTATTATTTGTCATATATTTATATGTTTATATATGTGATAGGCTAGATATCGATGATAATACATCCTAATGGTCATCTTTTCTTTCAGAAATTGTGCCAGAAAAGTTTGAAGTGTCTATGATAATGATCAACATCGAACTTTAGTGAATCCGTTCGTGAATTTCATGGGATATCAGTGAGGAAGTGATTCAAGCAGACACTTGAGAAATTTCGAATCTAACTTATAAATTAGGATCTTTGGTATATTCGGGGAAAATAGCTTGACTGTGTTGATTTTATGGGATCTTTTTATTAATATAGTTGTGTAGTGGATATTTTGTACTTAATACATGTGTTTGTCACTCTAGTCTAGTCATTAACTTTGTACGGCAAATGTACATGGGCAACTGGAAGTTCATTGTATTGTTTTATTACAAAGAAATGTTGTTCAGTGAGAATACTTAGAAAAAATGTGCTTACATTGTACATCTATAAGTGTATATGTAATATTTGTTTCAAAACACACTGTGAAAGAAACGATTTTTTTTAATTTTGAAAATATAGATTTGATAAATTGTGATGTTATCATTATTTCAGTTTTCATTGTATCTTCCTGGAATTTCTTAGATTTCCATGGAATTCCATAGATTTCCAAATATCCTTGTTCACAGATATGTTGGGCCAACATTGGGCCAGCATAAGAATTATCATTGTTTGACATTGGGCCAACGTAGCGCCTACATGTAGAAGCACAAATACGTTGGGCCTACATTGGGCCAACATCAGAATTATCATTGTATGACATTGGGCCAGCGTAGCGCCAACATGTCGGTGCAACGTTGCGCCGATGAGCAAAATTACATTGGCCCAATATACATATTCCGACGTTGGGCCAACATAACTGACAACAATGGCCCAACGTTGGACCAACGTCAGAATTATCGTTCTATGACATTGGGCCAACGTTGCGCCAACATGTCGGCGCAACGTTGCGCCGATGAGCAAAATTACATTGGCCCAACATCATTTTCCGACATTGGATCAACGTAACTTACAACGTTGGCCCAACATTGGGCCAAAGTAAGCTTGCTATCTGGGTCCTACAAAGAAATTTTGATTATCATAAAATGCTATTACCCATACTAATATTCCGATTGTTTAGGTCAAAGGAACCAATTCCTAAATTAGGATGACATTAAATACAATAAATTCTATTATATCACTTGAAAAGTACATGTTTTGGCAACTTGTATTACTGAGTATGCTTAATGGTACTATATGTTTAGAGCGAAACAAAAGACCCTGTGTTAAGCACATTCATAACTGCATAATAGACTTTATCCTGCAACTACTCCTTGCATTGACCTAATAAAGGTAACCTAATAAACTAAAGCTTTATCCGCTCACTGCCCTAATAAAGCCTCGTGTATGTATTCTGACGTTCTAAAAGCATTGTGAGGTCATGTATACTACAATATTTACGCCATGGCGTCATAGTTTCCACTGCAGAGATGTACCTAAATCTGTCGAAAATGGCTTGTTTTGAACGTTCAAATGCAGAATTTTGTTGCAGGATAAACAAAATACATGATAACTGTCTTGAAATATAAGCGATATTTGGGCTCGGGTCGAAAACGTAAGCCTCGCCCTCTATCACGTTTCCTTACCCTCGCCCAAATATCGCTTATATTTCAAGACAGTAACCATGTATTTTATATTCAACACATACAGTGTCTTATTGACCTACTCTATATATCCTGATAGCAGGCTGCTATTGAACCAAATGAGATAAAATGTTTCATTTTAATTGTGATATTCTTATTTGTTAACAATAAACATGTCATTGATGAATTTTTAATAAATTACTTACAACAGTGCAATTATACTGAAAAGATTGATTTTTTAATCTGGATAGAATAGTTAGAATAGTACCTCAATTGTGAATAAATCAAATACAATAGTTACATTTTTTTGCATGGACCTCAAATTAATCCCCTAGAAGATGGAACCTTTTGTTGGACCTATCATCCTATGTCTAAATTATTTTGTAGGATACACTAGGTCTATTGAAGCTGTGGTTACAATAGTTAGAATAATCTAACTGTGTCTCGGTACAAGCCCTCACCACAGTTAGAATACCACCCATATACTCGCAATGTAGCAAAAAATTGCAGAATCGCACCGAAACGATTTTGAAGGATACAAACGGATTTGCACTGAAAATAACTTATAAATTAATCAAAACAAACCTTTTTGAGATTGCTTATGCCTTTTATCCCAGAAAATAATCCATATAAATACGAAAATCCAATTAATTTTCTCAACGTTTTTCTCTAGATTCAAATTACCTGCCATGTTTACATTCGGAACTCTAATGGTTGTTCCTAGTAAATGCACTATGCGAGTTATTGCCCGTGTTTCTTTTGCTACATTACGAATACATGGAACGAATTCTATCGTTAAACCGGGTCCGTAGGACAATATCATTTTAACGATAGAACGTTCTATCTATGGTTACGTCTCTAAATATGTGTCAGAACAAAACACACAGTCTGTGTATTTTGTTGTGACACATGTGTAGAGACTTGTAATGACAGTTAGTTAAAATAAAAATAACTTTTAATTACTTACCCAAAATTTAGTAAACCTTCAAATAAATGTCACTAAGCATAAAAAGACCATTCGATTCACCTGGCTGCGTTACGCAGAACCTGAAATGAGAACAAAATCCGAATTTACTCTGAAAGATTTCGTTGCAAGTTGAATTTTCAATAAAAATGTGCATTATAAACACAAAATATGATAAACAATTAACAAAGCATACATACCCGTACGAAATTCAGAGACGTATTACGCCTGGATTTTTTGCAAATCCTGGCGTACAAGAGACGTATTCTTAAAAATACGCTTCATTTTCAGGCGTACACGTATTTTTGCCAGAAATACGTCTCCTTTTTTCCAGGCGTAAATTCTAAATCCGGGCGTATTTTCTATTTAGTCTCTTTGGCACAAGGAAATTAAAACTTAGAAAATTTCAAAAGGCGTATTTTTGAAAATTCGGGTGGATTTTTCAACTTAGGCAAAAAAACTTAGTCAGCTCATTCTCTTTTTTTAAAGTATTGAGTTGCATAAGAAACATTTTTATGATAACTTAATTAAACAAGAAAAACAAAGTATTGCATGATTGTATACATTACAATATTGCATTTAGTTTGTTGTATTAAATAACAAAGCAATTGTTTTTCATAAATTAAACTGATTTTTTGTTTAAGAACTTTTTTTAAGAACATTATCCCATTTAAAAAAAAATAATATTATTTTTCTTAACACAAATGATTTCTATAACTGTAAAGTAGATAGTATATTCTTTGAACTTCATGATTAATTGTTTAGTCAGGCTATAAACATACACGTTATTACAATTAAATGTTTTTCTTAAATATAAAATGATTTATATTTGGCAATTTAGATACTCTATTACATTACCATCAACTTTCACTTCCCTAGCCTAACCTGCTGGGATTGTGCTAATTACTTACAGATGTGTGGAGCATGTTTAGGAACGACTTATCTGTGATGTTGTAAACCTAAGAACGGCTTATCAATTTATATCCGGCTTGTGTACAGCAGTTCTATTTCCCACCCTAGTATCTTTTTAATTCATATAATGAATACATCTTGTTTATACATTGATGGAATTTTATTTTTATGTTCTAGCTGTAAACAAAACAGCATTTTTCTTCAAAATTACAAATTGTACTGAGTAGAACTTCCAGAAATCATAAAAGAGTTTAGCTTACTAGGGGGTTGTAAATAACAGCATCTGCATCCAAGTATTTGCGCCAATTTTAAACCACCAGGCAGGTCATGCCAAGAACAATGAGATTAGAGAAAGCCACAACAAAGCACAGATGGTGTAGAAGAGGTAAATATTTTGAAAACATAGCTTAACATTGAAACTTTTTAACCATGAAAATAAAAGACAGCTGCATTTGCTTTTGATTTGCAGAGCCAGATGTTAATGATTGAAAATTGGGTCAGTAGTATTTTGAATTGCATAAATTATTCTTTTTTCCAGAAAATGATTTACATCTAAATCCTTATCACAGTTGGAAAATTGATTGAATGATGAAATGGACATAAGAGAAGGAGAAAAGATCTTGCAATATTAAGAGTTGACCAGCAGCATAGCTTTCCATAAATGCAATAATGCCAGTGAACTGTAGCCATTGGAAGATTGCATCAGGAAGAAGATGACCGTTTGCAATGCCAGTTATAAAGCCTACAAACTTCTTTTGTGAATATTTAAATCTATGAAAATGTGATTGGGAAATGTGATGTGAAACGTGAATGACAGAATTGCTCGTGATTTGCATCTTTTGTGCCAATTTAGGAGTAAAAAGAATGGCAGGAGTACTCGGCATGATTCTCAAAACTGTGATTCACTGTGATTATTGGAATGTTTCAACTGTTTACTATAAAACTCAGCCTTGGATGTTAAAATGCTGTGAAACGGTTAATATATTCTAACATGTAACTGTGCTTTGAAAAAGTAAATGTAAGGTTATGATTTTTTAAATTTTAATGACAATCCTTTACTAATGAATCTCATTCACATTTTATCACACTGAAAAATATTAAGAAAATAAAAGTGATGTATGCTAAGCTTAATTTGTCTAATCTTTTTTAGTATATGTAGTCAAAACTCTTTGTACTAAAGTTGATTGTATATCTATATTTATGCTATAGTTGTAGCTCCCATTGCTGTTATATAATTAATATTTAATTCAAATCTATTTAAAGCAGGCATATTTTTTGTACAGGCGTATTTTTTTGTACGGGCGTATTCTTTTATACGGGCGTATTTATTTTGAAGGCGTATTTTTAAGGGTATGCTTGAAATCTAGGCGTAATTCTATTTTTAAAATTTCCAAACTAATTTGAATTTCCAGGCGTACTCATTTGCATATTTCAGCCAAAAATACGGGAGGATTACGCCTCGTGTACGCCTGTATTTTACATTATACGCCTGGTTTTATATATTCATTTCAATAGAGATTTCGACAAGGATTTTCAGATTAAAATACGCCTGGATTTTTTTAAAAATACGTGACTTAAATTTCGTACGGGTATTTACCATTGTTTTAAGGAATTAGATCACAATCAGCCAAGGGGAAAGTCTGGAACAAACGATAGAAAGGAGCTCTTGCTGACTCGGTTTTTTTTTTCTGTAACAGGAAGTGCAAATGGAACCTGGCTATTCAGTTTCGTATTCATCAATGAATCGGGAAATACACCTTAATTTTTATAATTTTCGTCGTTCAAATCTTTGTCTTGAAAATGCATCTCCGCTTCAAAGACGAACGCTGATGACTAAGTGATATATATAAATTTACTTTATTTAACCAAAGCTAGTTTTTTATGGAAGGCCATACGTCACAAATTACGTCATCATGCGGATTAGAAACAGACTAGAAAGAGCAGGATGTTTTCTGTAAGTTTTTAAGATTTTCAACTTCTTTTTATACCAGATATATGTTGACAGCTTAATAATAACAGATTCAAGTAAATCTAACATTATATCTGAGGTATGTGTTGAAACTGAAAGATGGGCCTGGTACAGGCACAGGGGCTTGTGTAGAGAAAATAAATCAGTTTAAAAAATTAGTATCTAGGAGAAAAAACGTGTTTTTTTTCTCCTAGGTACTAATTTTTTTAACTGATTTATTTTTTCTACACAAGCCCCTGTGGTACAGGTTCTCTGCTTAAAAGCCTTTTCGCACAATATTATAGAAAAGCCAAAGGCCGAGTGAACTAGGGTAGGCCTAATGTTTTGGTTTGTTTTTAGATCCTGTTGCACCTAAATCTAATATATAAACTGCAGCAAGCAAATAACACACATAGTGGCGAATCTAAGGGGGGGGGGGGAGGGGGTAGCAGGGTTGTAGATATTGATAGAATGTTCTATCGTTATATTGATAAATGTCCAACGGAACCGGTCACTGAGGGCTTGTCCCAAACTTAAGACACAGTTAGATTATTCTAAGGGGGTTGCAACCCTCCCTTTGGCTTTGCAAAAAAAGGAATAAGTAAAGTAGAAAGTTCAAAATTTTTGTTTGTGTTTTTAGGGTACCATAGAAAATGTTGAGTGAAAAGCTAAAGTTGTAATGTATAAAGAAATGTGGTTCTTAATACAAAATCCCCCCCCCCCTTTAACAAAATAGGATTCTCAGTTCTGAGATATATTTTCCTTTCCTTTTTCAAAAACTTTTCTGGTAAATTATCCATACAAATACTTTTTCCCAGGTTTATAAACCCCCTACTTTAAAAACCATGCTCCACCCGGTATCCTATTGAGTTATTTAACTACATGTACATGTAAAATAATTTTTTTTCTTCTTCAAACCCCGCGGTAATGGGTTTGTTCGCTTGATCTACGTGTTCCCAGGAGTCCGTTCGCACAGAGTTCGTTCACCCGAAATATTTTTAGCCCAATATCTACATTCAATTACGGCGAACAGACCCTGTGCGAACAAATTTTAGGGCAAGCAGACTCTGGGCGAATGAGAAATCGGGCGAACAGGAAATCGGGCGAACAATTTTTAGGGCGAAAGAACATGGAACCTAAACACCCCCCCCCCCTTGGAAAATTCTTTCAACCCTTCAACAAATAAAAAATACCCCACTATCCTGTCCACAAGAACCTGTGTGAATTCTAAAATATATGCAGATATAAAGGGGCTTATTTAATTACATCCAGAATGCAAGACTGAAATTCCCAAAAATGAGTTGTACTGTACATATTTAAAAAATATATATTAGTTTCAAAAATATTTATTAAATGTTGTATTCTATACTTGCAGGTATTTGCATGGCACTCCATTATACCACACTGATGGCTTCTCCAAGATTATAGATATGATACATGTAAACAGGTAAAAAAAAATCTAAGAGAGAAATTTAATATTTGTTGCAGGGCCTGAGGTGCTGTAAACCATCTTTTATTCACAGCAACTTTATTTCACGATTTACCAGGGATAAACTATTTCGCGACCTCTAATTGTCGCGATAATTAAAGCCTTTATGCATCTGTTTTTCATAGACAAATATACTTTTAGGACCGGTTCGTGGGGAGAAATATTCGCGATGATAAGGCTCTCGCGAAGTTTGCAAAATTTTCTCGCACGCGAATAATAGTTGGTTTACAGTATTCATTGTTTTATAAAAAAGATATTGTTATTACATGTATACATGTAGCAAAACCTTAACCATTCAGCTTATTTTTGCTTATCTTGCATTTCTTTAATGTAAATATAATCTTCGTTAATTTATAGAATACATGTTTTAAATAAAGTGACAAAGGGATAATGAACTCATTGTTATTGATCCTACATTATCTGACATTTTTGAGTTTCTCTGTAGGCACAGTTACTTGTCATCACAAGGATCAGAATTCAAGTACCAGAGTAGTCTAACTCCTAAATCATCCCGATTTGTCAAAAGTACATGTAAGTATTTTATCATTTTTTTATGCGCCTGAATTTATTCGGGACGCATATTGTTTTTGTCCTGTCTGTCTGTTTGTCTATCTGTTTGTCTGTCTGTTTGTTGTCAACTTTAACCTTCGCCATAACTTTTGAACCGTGAGCTAGAGATAGAGATTTCATATTTGGTATGCATACTTCACTAATTAAGCACTTTCAACTGACACCAAGGTCAATGACCTTGTGACCTTGACTATGACTATATGCTAAAAATAGCTTTTTTCGAATTTTCGCCCTAACTTTTGAACCGCGAGAGATGGAGACTTCGCATACTCCACTAATTAAGCACTTTCAACTAACAATAAGGACAATGATTGTGTGAATTTGACCGAGATTCCTTTGCTAAAAATTGCTTTTTAGAACTTTGTTGCCGCCGGGCGCATAGTGTTTCACAAACACATCTTGTTGGGACACTTTTTTAGCTCACCTGAGCCAAAGGCTCAAGTAAGCTAGCTTCTCTGATCAGAAGTTTCTGTTGGTGTATAGTTTTCATAGGCGTGTCGTAAAATTTTCACATTTTCATCTTCTTCTCAAGAATCACTAGACCATTTTCCTTGTGTATCCTTGGGTAAAGGGGATTCAAGTTTGTTAAAATGAAGGGCCACACCCTTTGGCAAGGGGAGATAATTATGAATTAGTGAAAAATTCATGGCATTTTAAAAAAATCTTCTCAAGAACCACTGGGCCAGGAAAGATGAAACTCATGTGGAATCATCCTCAGGTTGTATAGATTCAAGTTTGTTCAAATCATGACCCCTGGGACTAGGGTGGGGCCAAAATGGCCAACCCAAGTTTTACATTAATTGGGATATATAGGGATACCTTTTAAAATCTTCCTTTCAAGTACCTCAGAGCCATGATTAGTGATATTTATATGGAATCATCCTCAGGTAGTGTAGATTCTAGTTTGTTCAAACATGAACCCCTGGCTGGGGTGGGGGTAACATTCAAGCCCTACCCCCACCTCATAAACTTTCAGTTCTGATCTGATATGTGCTTTTTCCTAGCCGATGTTCTCAAGTGAGCGCTGTGGCCCCTGGGCCTCTTGTTTTATCCTATGTTTAGTTGTTTATGCTTTAATATATGCCTATATGCCAGCTTAAAGCAAGGACTGAAGTTTCTGAAATGCAAGGCAAATTCAAAGGTCAATGTCAAAAGGTCAAAATTGTTAGCATTTGAAGGAAGGTTTAGTCATATGGAATAAACCTGTGAAATGTGAGACATTTAGTATTAACTGTTAAAAAGTTATGGCTTAGATTATAGATTTTAAAAGTGGGTCAAACTTTTAGGTCAAGACCAAATGGTAAAAAAAACTCATTGAAGGGTCTTGTCACAATGATTACAAAATAATGTGAAGTATCACATTGATAGCACTAGATGTTCAAAATTATAGCCTAGCTAGGTTAAAGTTTAGGGATTTTTTTTAAAAGTGGCTCAAACCTTAATATCAAGGTCAAGAGGTCAAATTTTATAGTACCCCCAAAAAGAGTTCTTGTCACAAGAAATACACCTGTGGAATATGAAGCCATATATATAGTTCCACCCACTCATAAGTAATGAGTTAGGTTAAAGTTTTAGCAGACGAATACCGGAAGACAAAAAGATGGACATACAGTGCAAAAACAATATAAACCCAAGAATCTTTGATAACGGAGGCAAAATTAGTGCATAGTTATTTTTTCATGACCGTTTAAATAATTACAAAGATTCAAACTTATTAATATTGCTTTAAAAAGTTGATCTTGTTTTTTAATTTCATAATAAGAAAAATAAATGAGATATAAATTAAATTCATGGCCAGTCTTAATAATATTTTTAGATTTATTTTTGTTCTTTGCTTTACAGAGAGCTGTAGCTGATGGACACAAATTGTTCAGAAAAAATCCAGTTACCACACTAATCACAGCCATAGATTTCTGGCGTGCCTTCAGAAGGAACATAGATGCAATGGTAGGTAAATTTTGCTTTTAAATTCCCTTGCAACAGATACAAATTGCATCATCAGATCTGGGTCAATGAAACAGAGACAATATTTCTCAAGGTTTGTTTGAAACCTGACACAAGATTATTTTGTTTAAAGTCATTTGCATGAAAATTGTTTTCATTTTTTGTCAATAATTTTATACTTAAGAAACATTATATACTTTTAATTATAATTTATGATGTATGATTTTGAATTCATTATAATTTATGATGTTTGATTCTGAATTTTTTTAAGATCATTTACAGTGTAGGCAATATATGTTCAACCTATAAATACTAAATTGAACATAGGGATGGTATGAGTTTGCTATATACATGTATACATTTGTTCATATTTTGAATATGCTATGGAAATATTGACTTTGAAAATGCAGTTGTAAAATTCATGACTGTATTTCATTTACCGGTACCGAGCAGTCATTACAATTATTTTCTCTTGCAGATGAATTATTATCTCCAGACATATGGGTGGCCCTTGAACAGAGAATTGTCAAAAATTGAAGCATTCAATAAAGAAGATTAAGAAACAGAATGTGTCCAGTTGTTTGTTCATCAAAAGAATAACTTGGATAATCATAGTGGTGCTTCCTCAAAATCTGCATGTGTTCAAATAAAGCAGTTTCAAATTAAGATATAGATAAAGGTCATTCATTCATTTGCTGGATCCAGATTTTGAGATTGTACTTATTGCATTTTTTTTAATATCAGTAACAGTGAAACTTTGATGATTAGTTGTACTAATTCATATACAGATCTAAGTATTAGAATTTCCTTATACTTTTCATCAAATGGATTAAAAGAATTGAAAGTCCAATATACTAGGAAAAGTATATACTGTGTACATCACATGGATTTGATATGAATATCACATGAAATTCGCACGAAATTCATATGAAGATCTGTAAAGAAAGTAGCAAAAATATTCATATGAATTTCGTGCGGTTATTTTTATTCGCATCATATTCGTGCGAATTTCATGTCAAAATCGCATGATATTTTCATGCGAATATCATGCGTGGTCCTTTTCGTCTCCTTTTCATGCGAAGAATTCGCACGATATTCGTGCAAATTTCATATGAAGTTCATGCGAGCCACTTTTGCCTGTGCAACTGTCAGCTGTTTACTGCCAACTGCAACGCATATTTGAAGAAACTTTCATATTCATATTGATATTTATGTGAATTGTCAAAACACAAGGTGCAGATCCAGCCATTTTTTTTCCAGGAGAGGTCCACCCCAGTTAAAAAAACATCCAACCCAGAAATTTCTTGACAAGATAAAAACAAACAAAACAAAAATGTAAACCACTTTCCTAAACGTGACAAATTAATTCGGCGAGAAGGGATGGATGGAGGGTTTTGAATTATATATCATATATCATGAGGGTTTTGCTTCATACATTCATATATTGTGCATAAATAGACCTGTAAAAAGGTTGGTATGGTGGTGGTAGTAGGCGTACCCACTACATTTCCAAAATAAACTATTTACAGTAGTGTTCCCTCAATAAAGACGGCTGTGACCTTTATTTATACCTTGTTCAGGGAATTATGTAGGGTTGTGCCCCCCACCCTCCCACACTGAAATTGCTTTTTCCTTCACTTTGATCAATTGTAACTGCTTTTACATAAAGCAAAAGGCCTTTATGATTTTTTTTAAATAGTATGCCTGATATAAATGCATATACCATCAAATATAACTCAAGATCCAACTTTGCTAGCTAAAGGCTTCTGAAACTCTAGGAGAGCTAGAAGCGGATATCAGAAACCATTGGCTAGCGAAAATGCCCAAGATCCTATTAAAAGTTTGCCCATTTAATATTAAGGTGACATTGCTTATTCTGTTGATATTCCCTACACGAAATAGTAATCAAGCTCAAAATCAGTGGAAAGAAAAATTAGTACTTATTCAGAATGAAAATTAAGGATAAATACATGTCTGAAAAAATATTTGTGAATATTTGATTTCTTCAGTAATTTTTCTTGCCCAAAAGCTGTTGTTTCGATTAAAGAATTTCCAAAAATCGACTTCAAACGATACCGTTTTAGTGTTTTTATCATCAACTAATTTTTTCAGTCGCTTTAGTAATTATCTGAATACGCAAATCTAAACACAGATACAGTTTTCAGGTGATGAATACAGGTGCCGCCTTTCATACGAGAAGGATAGAGGAACATATTATTATGCAGTCTGTCTTCAGGTTCTTAACATTTTTCCTGAATGAAGTGTTTTTTAAAAGTAAAATATTTTTTATGCCTTATTTTAAATCATGTTCTGTCTTCAAAGACTATTATTGATTTTTTTAATTGTTGCAGTCTTTTACAACCAATGATTGTTTGATCAGTGCCCAATTCCCTCTTCCTGACTACACGGTAGATTTTCTAAGACTACTAAAAGACTTCAGCGTTAATACTGTACATAGTTTCTATGTGTCCTCTAAAAGACGTAAAATCAGTAAGACATTTAAGTGATATGACTCACGTATAATGTTTACAATAAACAATAATTATTTTTCATTAAATTATTAACAATAAGGATCATCTATAAGCCCGTAAAAAATCTATTCAGGACGTTTCCATTCGTACATAACAGCTGCATAATAAAATGCAGCATAACAATATCGATGACTTTTTACTCCTCAAATTCCATTACACGATTATTTTGTCTCAAATGTCTCATCGATTTTCGAAAGGATATTTTTACTCATTTTAGTCTGCCTTTAGGTTTCCATTCCATAAGAGACAGAAAAAAGGTGGTCCATTTTCAATCAAATTCATTGATTCGACAACTGCAACAAACAACGTTGTTCAAACAACAACGAAGATTGAGCTCACTAAAGAGGTATCTATAAACAATGTTGTCTTTATGGCATACTAGTAAATTAATTACTTTTAATTGAATCTTCTCAACGCTTTAGTGATTTGTGAAATACTAATATTTTATTTTTTCACAGTATGAATATCAAATTTGTCAAGACGCTTTAGTCGAGTTTCTACAGAATGACAGTGTTTATGCAAATTGTTTTAGGGGTTCTTGTTATATCAAAATGTTTTATCATAAATTATCGTTAATTTATCCCAAACATCGTCATTTCAACAGCTGACTCTTATTTCTAATTTTTCTACCACTCGGCATAAAAGATTTCGTCAGAGAAAAATCTATTAATTGCCAAGAAGTATGAATTGATGTAAATATCTATGTGTAATTAGCAGCATTTAAATATATTACATTATAAAATATATTGGCATAAGTGTGTCCTGTTGAAATTTAGTACACTTTGCTTTATCATGTTTAAGCAATAACTATTTATAAAAAAAAAAATAAATAAAAAAACTTGTTAAAACATGTCAAACTATCTTTCCATGATTAAAAGTTACAAGTGACTCTCGATGGCTCGAACTCCGATCTCTCGAAGTGAACCCACGGTCCCGTTTTTTCCTCTTTATTACTTAGCAAATTTACTCATGATCTCTCGAACTTCTATCTCTCAAAGTTCTCTATCTCTGGAACCAAAACCTGTGTCCCGTTACACAAATTTCATTGAATCATCTCTCGAAGTTTTGATTGCGCGTGTATACACGCCGATCAAGCGAAAATTGACCCTGGACTTACCTGGAAAAACAGTGAACGCCTGGGGCTGGCATGGAGGTGTTAATTTGGTATTTACATAGATGTCACTTCACTTGTGGATCGTCCGTGTGTTGATATAATTAATTGTGTATTATTGGTAAATTACAAACGAATTCACAACTTATTTTGACTTGAAACCGAGACGATAATTTTTTCGAAAATAAATATAAAGACGTTAGTTTCAATAAGTTCCTAGACTATGAACTTAGAGTCTGCATCATCCCATTATGGTAAATATTGCACAAGAAGGATATGGAGATAATGAATAGTATTCAGTCTCAAAGTCCACAAAACAATACAAAATAAGAGCCGAACAAACACGGACCCCCGAAACATCTGAGTTGGGATCAGGTGCCATGGAGGAGTGAGCATCCCCTGCCGACCGGTCACAATCGCCGTGTGCTCCTTGCTCAACTTGCTTGTCAATAATTTACCTCGTTTTGGAAATTGTTCATACGTAGAGCATGCCCTTGCGTATCGAATCAACTGAGATATTTATACTCCGTATGCAGGTGATGAGGGTATATATTGCTGCATAAGTAAGGGACGTTGACGATAGAAAAATTAAAGTCATCACGTTTATCATAAAGCTTGGTTGTTAAATTACCAATAGTGTATTTTTCAAGTAAAATATTCAAGTATGAAACAGAAGTGTCGGACTCTGTAGTATCTTTTATCTCAAGCTCACCAGGATATATCGTATCGACGAAGGAATGGAAATTACTATTATTAATAGACAAAACGTCGACAACATATCTAAATATTGAGTTGAAGGCCACAGCAAGTGTTTTCTTCTTTTCACGCATAAGATTTCGCATAAATTCTGCTTCATATGAATATAAAAATAAGCCTGCTAATAACGGAGCGCAATTTGCACCCATGGGAATTCCAATAGATTGTTGGAAGACCTGGTCTCCAAAACCACATAGATATTGTCAATCAGAAACTCAAGCATCGTCTTGATGTCAACTTCAGAGTACTTATGTGTGCAATCAGAATCTGTTATAACAAAATAATTTTGCAAATGACCAATGACGAGGTAAGTAAATTTACGAGTTCCATTTTTATTGAAGAAGCAGCTGTCAATGATATCAAAAAGCCTGGATCTTAATTTGTCGTGGGGAATTGTTGTGTATAAAGTTGAAAAGTCGTAAGTTTTTAAGCTGTTGATATTTGTAAAGTCTTATGATTTCAAATTGTCCAAAAGTTCTTTAGAATTTTTTAGTATCCACATCTGATTCACACCAATTCTTGAATATATAGTTGCACAGTACTCTTGAAATTTTTTTCTTCACTACTGTCAATATCTTAGTGAGGAGTAACGAAAGAGGCTTTGTTGAACATTTACTTTAACCTGCAATGTATCTTTGTTGGAAAGGATTCTTATGAAGTTTCTGAATCCAATATATATAAGGTTGTTCGAATTTATTTTGGCTCTATGGAATATCAAAAGTATTCAGAACTGACGGTTGATTTTGAAGAATTTCTTCCTTAGAAAGGGAAGTATGAGTATAAGTAGGATTACCACTTGTAGAAATAAATCCAAGTTGTTCTAGAATGCAATTTATATAATGAGCCTTACAAACGAAGACAATGTTGGTACCTGCTTCGTCGGCAGGAGCCAGTACGTACTGATCGTGTAATCTATTTAATTTTTTTTTTCACTTCTGGTTTATTGAACACAGAAGGATAGATGGTTTTCATGTTGCCCCTCAATCTTTTAATACGTGACTTTAACATGGATGTGATACATTCAATCCATTTTGACAAGGTCTTAACGTCTTCTTTTTCATATCTTTCCCATCGTCTGGCATAATTTTCAACAGAATCCATAATATTTATGAAATTCCGACGCCAGTTGAATGATCGGGGTTCCCTATATTTAGGACCTTTTAAAATAAGTGCTCTAAAGTCCTCATTACGAACTATATTTACGTCTCCTGAAATAACGTGTCCAGCAGGACTATAGTTATAGGGCGAAGAAGAACATGGACACAGAGGAGGATTATGTTTCACATAGTCGGTATCCAGGCCATGTAAAGTGTTTTTTTTTTGTAATTGACAAGTTTGGAAGAAATAGTCGATGTTTATTTGTAGGAAAACAAGGTGTAGTCTTTAACTTGAAATATGGTTTATACGTTTGAAAACGTGCAATAACTTTATTTACATATACTTCCGGTATAGTAGTAGAACATCGATGATCGAAACTGAGAATTCCGGATTTTATTTACTTTCTATCGAATCCCTCGATCTCTTGAACTTTTCTTGCGGTCCTTTAAACTTCGAGAGATCGAGAGTCACCTGTATGTTCCATTTTCAGACTGTTGTTCCGATTACACAATTTACAAATATGTAAAATTATTTTTAAAATGAATTTTTCCAATTACAATATCTTAATTAATGAGAATAAAACAATGTTTTATCTACCAATCAATGTACTCAAATGAATGAGGAACTTTTGACGGTAGACAAAATAAATATGATATTGTAATGATTTGTGGTAACTATAAACGTTAAGGAGACCAAGAATTAGGCTCAAATGGAATAACCTGTCTCCCGTATCTGAGTTGAAATAGACTCGACCAAAAGAGGTATATCTAAGAACGCGCTGGGAGTTTCAGGGTCAGTCAGCCGTTTGCAGAGCTGCAAAGAAGAAGAAGTAGCAGAATTTCGGTAAGAATAAGAAAAGGTGAAATAATAGAAATTAGCATACATTGCACCAGTGGCGTGAAACCCGGGTAATTGAGGCGAGATACTGGGGGCTGTAGATCTGCATAAGAACGAAACTCCTAGTATCCGCCATCAATAGCAACCTGGGGCAAGGTACACGGTGTTTTGTTACCAAGTCATAATTTAACCACGCTTGTATATATTTTGTGATTAAAGAAATAAAAGAATAGCCCAGATAGGTTATAAGGAAAATTGTTATATTGTAAATATTCAAATCATTAGATCAAATACTCAGATGGAGTAACTCAGTTAAAATAAGAGGAAAATTTCATCCCCTATAAGAACCCAAACGCAGGGGTACACGTTACATTTTGGTGGCAGCGGTGGGATAGAAGTTAATAAGACAAAAATACTAGGTACCAGGTACAGTTTACCAAACGCTATTTACCTGGTTCAGTAGTATCAGGTACACAGAGCCAGGTACTGTGTTACCAAGGACATTTTACCAATTACACTTTACCAGGTCCAGTATAACCAGGTACAGAGAGCCAAGTGCGTTGTAACCGAGTACTGTTTACCAGCTCAAGTGTTGCCAGGGCAAGTATAGTGTGACAAGGTTTTAATCTGGATTCAGTGTACTTGTCTTTATTAAAAAAAAGAGGAATTCTTCAGAATACAGAAGAAAAGTAAGCGCTATAGATGCTATGCGGGAGAAGCTAAGGGAATCTTTAGATAGAAGGAAATCTACACCAAAGACTTCTACAAATCCAGCAAAGATACCAGGTTCAGGAATAGATACTGGATACAGGCCATTTGAATCTAGTTTAGATGAACTTACATCTAAATACACGAACACCTTGAACAGAGAAAAGGGTCTACGGGTAGTACAGAAGACTATATGTACTTTATGTCCCGAAAGCCTAGTTATACCTTGTATGATGAAGAAAAATGAAAGATATAAGTACTACTACGTCTGGGAAACCAAGCAAGTATGATTTATCAGGACAGGTTAAGCGAACAATCCTCCCTTGATCTGTTCAATCAACAGGATTGCCTTGGAGTTTTAGTGGATATGCAGCTCCGTCAGCAAGTACAAATGTGACCTGTTCAGACAGCCGAAATGCAGGGACAGGCTCATTATCTGTTCAGCAGCCAAAAGTTGGTTTCGACAGTGCAACAAATAAAGCATCAGAATATACTATGGGCAAAACAGTGATGAAACCAGCCACATATGATGGAGCTGGATCTTAGATTGATTACAAGGCACACTTTGAAGCCTGTTGTGACATATATATGTGGAGCGCTCGACAGAAAAGTTTTTACTTGGCAGCCTCGTAAAGAGGGCAGGCTCAAACTGTCCTAGGAAATATGAGCCCAGGTACCGCCTGTACATATGAGGATTTGTGCGATGCTTTAGAGGCCAGGTTCGTACCGGCAAACCAAACTGAGTTATATAGAGCAATGCTGAGGGAGAAAAAGACAGAAACCCACAGAAACTTTGCCAGAGTTAGGTGAAAGTATTCGCCGATTAACTCACTTAGCCTACCCAACTGCTCCCCGTGAAGTAACAGAAATGATCGCCAAAGAGCAGTTTGCCGATGCACTGACAGACTTTGACATGAGACTGCGAATACAGCAGAGTCGACCAAAGTCACTTAATGATGCAGTGCGACTAGCAGTTGAAATTGAAGCATTTTGCAGAGCAGAAAGGCAACGAAGACATGATGTTGGGTTTGCTAGAAATGCCACAAGGGATCAATTAGCTAAAAATGTAAATTGTGGTGATGCCAGTGTAAGAGAAGAATTTCAGAAGCTTAGGGATGAGATACATGTATCTTTGAGAAAATTAGAAAGCAAAATTGAAAACCTTTCGAAAGAAGGAATTAATAAACCATCCGAAAATGCTGAACCATCACAACCTGCTCTTCCGTATAAATGCCATCATTGTGGGAGGCGTGGACACAAAATCAAAGATTGCTTTTTGAAGAATAAATCTAACCCAGGCCAGGTACCACGAACCAGACAAATATGAAGAACAATGAAACTGTGGAATGGTCATCACCAGAGAAAAGAGATACTACCAAGTCTAGTACAGCTACGGTAAAGCATGCAAATACAGGTCTAGAATCAGGTCTTTTCATAAAAACTCAAGTCACTTGGGACGTAGCAACAGGGGTGGCCAGGGGGGGGGCTGCCCCCCCCCCACTTTTTTTCCCAACTTAACTTATACTGTAGAAAATGTTAATTGAAAGCCTGGTTGGCCCCCTCACTTTCAGACTTTTAGTGATGTACCGAAAATTTAGTATTAGAATTGGTACTAAAAGTAGTTGAAACTGAGGAAAAAATTACCTAACACCCCCCCCCCCCACCCCACGAAATAGGATTTTCGACTTTAGGCAACTTTTCCCTGTTAATCCTTTTTTTTTTTGCTTGTCAATTTTTTCAGGTAAGTAAAAAAAATTTTTTCTCTGGCTGCCCCCCCCCCCACTTTCAAAAACGATACTACGCCACTGAAGTGAACCGTGTTCCTCGATACTGGGGCAACACTTACTATTTTTGCTGATAGATTATATGATGAAATGGTTAAGTTGGATAATATTCCCCTTGAAAGGATATCACATAATATAGTAGCAGCAGACGGAACTCCTTTAAAAGTACAGGGACGAGGTGACATTTGTTATTAAGTTAGGAGACCATGAGGTTAACTGCCAAGCTATCGTGGGTGGCAAACATTAAAGCAGATGGAATTCTAGGCTTGGATTTCTTTCGATCAAGTCAATGCTTAGTGGATATAGCACATACTAAAATGTTGGCGTCTGGAGTAGAACATGAACTGCATTTGCAGGGCCAAATAGGTTGCTTTAGTGTTAGTCTTGAGGAAAATATAACAATTCCCCCAAGAAGTGAGATGATTTGTTCTGGGCAGTTGTTGTCACCACCAGGAGTTAAGGTTCAAGGTCCTTTACTAATAGAGCCTATCGAGAAGTTTGATGACGGCAGTAAAGCACTGATGGCTAGAACCTTGGTTAATCCAACCAAGAATGTCACAGTGCGTTTGAAGAATATGTCGGAAGAGGAGCAAACCAGTTATAGAAATACAGGTGTTGGACTGACTTCGCTAGTGGACTTAGTTAAATCTGAGGATAAAAATACGATTAATTCAGTGATGTTGAATAAAAAGATAAAAAGCATCCCAGATCATTTTTAACGAATTGTACAAAGAAACAGCTACGGGCCTCACGACAGAAGAAGGATCCAAAGTTAAGTCAACTTTAATTAAGTTTCAGCACCTACTCTCAAAGGACAATAGTCAAGGAAAGTATAAATGCCACTTATGTGATCAAGCTTTCAGTAAGAAAGTTATCTTATCCAGACACCTGAAACGTATGCATAAGGAACAAGAGATTTCAGAATTACACGTAAAGAGGCAGATTCAGGATTTCTCAGTGGAGTCGCCTATAGAGGAAGATTGGCAAGAAGACCCTGGGGAACTTATTTTTGAAGAAAACGACCTAGAGTTAGGTAGAACGCAGAGAAAAAAGAACTGCCCCACGTTTGCCAGCTGTGAAAAGAAAAACAACAGACGAAGTGAACCAAGTGGTTGAGAAAAGAATAATGCAAGACAAGGATGTGGAGAATGGAGACGAAGCCACTAGTAGTAGTTCAGAACAGGAGGCACTCGTGGAAGATCAACATTGCTCCTGTTGCAAGAAACAAGTTGAGACAGTGGACAAAGCTATACAGGCCAACATTCAAGTTGAAGACGTTGATAAGAGAAGGCATAAGAAAATCATAAGAGTGATCAAGAAATATCAAGAGAATGGAGAAACCAATGAAAGATTTGAAGAGGACATTTGGTCAGATTAAAATGCCTCAAGTATAGATTGTACATTCAAGCTAAACTGACTATATGTTAGCATTTCTCTCCTTTGAATTTGTAACAAGGTGTTACTTTAACCCTTGATAAATAAAAATGAATATGTATGTATTATGTTTATAAATTTATTTGCATAAATGGCGTGGGTGATGTAATGATTTGTGGTAACTATAAACGTTAAGGAGACCAAGAATTAGGGTTAAATGGAATAACCTGTCTCCCCTATCTGAGTTGAAATAGACTCGCCCAAAAGGGGTATATATAAGAACGCGCTGAGAGTTTCAGGGTCAGTCAGTCGTTTGCAGAGCTGCAAAGAAGAAGCAGTAGAAGAATTTGGGTAAGAAAAAGAAAAGGTGAAATAATAGAAATTAGAATACATTGCACCAGTGGCGAGAAATCCGGGGAATTGAGGCGAGATACTGGGGGCTGTAGATCTGCATAAGAATAGTATCTGCCATCAATAGGAACCTGGGGCAAGGTACACAGTGTTTTGTTACCAAGTCATAATTTAACAACGCTTGTTTATATTTTGTGATTAAAGAAGTAAAAGAATAACCCAGATAGGTTTTAAGGAAAATTGTTATATTGTAAATATTCAAATCATTAGATCAAATACTCAGATGGAGTAACTCAGTTAGAGTAAGAGGAAAATTTCATCCCCTATAAGAACCCAAACGCAGGGGTACACGTTACAATATTTTATGTACATGTAGAAAGTTTAAATGTTGAATTGACGCAGGACTATAACCAAGCATATCAATAAATAGTGTATGCTTTTAGATTTTACATGTAATTCTTGAAAAGAGAGTCTTCTTTGTCCGCTTTGCAGTACAAAATGTTTGTAATAAATTACCAGGGACTGATGATTTAGTTTCATAATAAAAGTAATCCGATGCACTGGTTAAACTTAGTATATGTATTAAAGCCTAGGCAACGAACCTCACATTGCAAAAGTTGAGGCGTATTCGTATTAAGCATGTTTTCAGGTCCATGTCTTATCATTTTTTTTTAAATATTTCAGCGTGAAACCATCAGTGAACTACCGCGCACGAGTGTGTCCAGGTTTTCATCGAATTGAAAAAATCACTTTTTGCTGTTGATAAAGGAAACTTATTTTCATAAAAAAAAATTAAAGTGTATGTCAAAAAGGTTTTTTTCACGAAAATTAAGTACTTACAAAAGAGACCTTCAAAAACAGGAAATTTTTCGGGAAAATAAACACCTAATACGTATAAGATTACCTTTAATTTGAAAACGCAGTAAAATAGATATATCACCTCCCTTCTGAGCCTTCTAACAAAATGCAAAAAATTAACAAAATACATCTAAAATTATTCCAGCGAAGTAAATATCAAATTCGTTTTGCATCTCACCTGAGCCGAAGGCTCAAGTGAGCTTTTCTGATCACATTTTGTCCGTCGTCGTTCTGTCTGTCCGTCCGTCCGTCTGTAAACTTTTCACATTTTCGACTTCTTCTCAAGAACCAATAGGCCAATTTTAACCAAACTTGGTACAAAGCATCCTTGGATGAAGGGGAGTTTAAATTGTTGAAATGAAGGGCTAAGTCCCCTTATAAGGGGAGATAATCAAGAAAAGACAAAAATAGGGTGGGGTCACTAAAAAATCTTCTTCTCAAGAACCAGGAAAACTGAAACTTATATGGAAGCATCCTTGGTAAGTGTAGATATTAAATTGTTAACAGCATGACCCCCAGGGGTAGGGCAGGGCCACAATAGGGAATCCAAGTTTTACATAGAAATATATATAGAACAAATCTTTAAAAATCTTCTTCTCAAGAACCACTGGGCCAGGAAAGCTGAAACTTTTGTGGGAGCATCCTGAGGTAGTGTAGATATTAAATTGCTAAAAGCATGACCCCCAGGGGTAGGGCTGGGCCACAATAGGGAATTCCAAGTTTTACATAGAAATATATATAGAACAAATCTTTAAAAATCTTCTTCTCAAGAACCACTGGGCCAGGAAAGCTGAAACTTATGTGGGAGCATCCTGAGGTAGTGTAGATATTAAATTGTTAAAATCATGACCCCTGGAGGTAGTGCGGGGCCTCAATAGGGAATCCAAGTTTTACATAGAAATATATAGAACAAATTTTTAAAAATCATCTTTTTAGAAACCACTGGGCCAGGGAAGCTGAAACTTATGTGGGAGCATCCTTGGGTAGTGTAGATATTAAATTGTTTAAATCATGACCCCTGGAGGTAGGGCGGGGCCTCAATAGGGAATCCAAGTTTTGCATAGAAATATATCGAACAAATCTTTAAAAATCATCTTCTTAGAAACCAGTGGGCCAGGGAAGCTGAAACTTATGTGGAAGCATCCTTGTGTAGTGTAGATATTAAATTGTTAAAACCATGACCCCCGGGGGTAGGATGGGGCCACAATAGGGAATCCAAGTTTTACATAGAAATATTTAGAACCAGTCTTTAAAAATCTTCTTCTTAGAAACCACTGGGCCAGGGAAGCTGAAACTTATGTGGAAGCATCCTTGAGTAGTGTAGATATAAAATTATTAAAATCATGATCCCCGGGGGTAGGGCGGGGTCACAATAGGGAATCCAAGTTTTATATAGAAATATATAGAACAAATCTTTAAAAATCTTCTTCTCAAGAACCACTGGGCCAGGAAAGCTGAAACTTATGTGGGAGCATCGTGTGGTAGTGTAGATATTAAATTGTTAAAAGCATGACCCCCGGGGGTAGGCAGGGCCACAATTGGAAATCCAAGTTTTACATAGAAATATATAGAACAAATCTTTAAAAATCTTCTTCTCAAGAACCACTGGGCCTCAAAAGCTGAAACTCATATGGAAGCATCCTTGGGTAGTGTAGATATTAAATTGTTAAAATCATGACCCCCAGGGTTTGGACAGGGCCACAATAGGGAATCCAAGTTTTACATAGAAATATATAGAACAAATCTTTAAAAATCTTCTCAAGAACCACTGGGCCAGGAAAGCTGAAACTTATCTGGAAGTATTCTTGGGTAGTGTAGATATTAAATTATAAAAATCATGACCCCCAGGGGTAGGGCGGGGCCAAAATAGGGAATTCCAAGTTTTACAAGAAAAATATAGAACAAATCTTTAAAAATCTTCTCAAGAACCACTGGGCCAGGAAAGCTGAAACTTATGTGGAAGCATCTTTGGGTAGTGTAGATTCTAAAGTTTTAAAATAAAAAAAGGGAAGGGGGTTGTTGGGCATGATCGGTATAGCAAGAGGGCGAGTCTGGTAAAGATCTGCATCACCCAAGTTACTCAGGTGAGCGATGTGGCCCATGGGCCTTTTGTTCTTTTTATTTTTTTTCACGTTACCAGAATATGTGTACTTCAAAACATATTAATTTTGCTTTGGTTTATGTTTTATCAAATGAATGACTGTTTTTTTCTACAATGAAATGTAAAATTGTCATAAAATAGAATGTGTTCTTTTGCTCAAACATGCATAATTTTGTATTAAATGTTACTTGATTGTATATTTCGATATTATTTTAAAAAATATTAAGGTGAAATGCCACACCAACTTTTTTTTATAGATCTTTGAGTCATCCTTTTAAAACAAGGGTTTGAGCATTGAAAGGTTGATTTTAGCTCTCAATTATTTTATATGAATTTTTTTGTATTTTTTCAAAGAAAATGAAAAAAAATAAATATATCTAACTAAAAGGTTTTCGAATTAAAAGTTTGCTGTAAATGAATGTATCATATTAATATCTAATAAAATATGTAAAGAAAGGCTGGTTAGATTTTTAAATTTTTTTATAAAAAAATATTTATGAACATAAAACTCGTTATTTGTGAATATTTTTTAAACCTATGGTTAAAATCACCATAAAACTAGTCACTACTGAGGACAACATGTTTGTAAATCATATTTTCAAAAGAAATTGAAATGAAGTTGAAAAATTTTAGAGAAATTAATTTTTTTAATATTTGGACCTAACCCGATCATAATTAAACTGATCCCGATCAAAATTAATACAAAATTAATACAAAATCAATAATATGCTAATTTACTGCCTCTTCATGTATTTACAATTAAGAAATCTATTTTATTGTCAGGTTCATTAATGTTTTTATCCTTATTATACTTAATCAGACTAGTGTTCTTGGGTAAATGTATTTATTTCCAATAAATATACAATTATGGTTGGGATCGGTTTAATTTTGATCGGGATTGGTAAAAATTTAAAAAAAATTAATTTCTCTAAAATTGGTCATTTTGTTTCAATTTCTTTTATTAATATGATTGAAGAACATGTTCTCTCTAGCTGTGACTGGTCTTGTGAAAATTTTAACCACAAATTTAAAAAATATTCACAAATTATGTGTTTTATTTTCATAAATATTTTTTTATTTGAAAAAAAATTTAATATCTATACAGCTTTTCTACACATATTTTATTAGATATTAATGTGATGCATTCATTAACAGCGAAATTTTTACAAGAAAACGTCTTGTTTTGATGGAAATAATTTTTTTCATTTTCTTTGAAAAAATACTAAAAAATTCATATAAAATAATTGAGAGCTAATGTCGGCCTTTCAATGATGAAACCATTGTTTAGAAAGGTTGACTCACAGATCTATAAAATAAAAATTTGGTGTGGCATTCCTCCTTAAATTGTAGGTAACTATACAAATGTTTACTTAAAAATCTGAAAAAAAAGTTGGCATTAAATTTGATTCTATAGTATATCAAAGTATATATTGACCAAAATTATCTCAAGAAAGATGTGTAAGGATTTTAACAGAAATAATCTAAATTCAATCTTCTATTGAAGAACAGAGGACAGTCACATAATTCACACTCAACGTCTTTGATGATAGGATTATCTAGCAGTACAGCTGGATTTGCTCTATTATCAATTAGCTCTGTAATAATATTTTGCAGGTACTTTTAGGGTCCTTATTTTTTTCAATATTAAATTCAATATTTTGAGCTAACCTGAAGTTAGATTTTTCTGAATGTCTATTTTTCGTCGTCTGTACGTTTGTCTATCCTTCCCTCTGTAAAATTTTCATATTTTCATCTTCTTTTAAAGAACCATGGAACTAATCTTTACCAAAGTAGGTTCAAAGAAATCTTTGTTGAAAGGGAATTAAAGACGTTAAAATGAAGGGCTCACCCCCTCCAATGGGATATGATTAAGAAAAAAAGTATTGGTTCATTATGATCAAATCTTTTTTTCTTAAAAATGAGACAAAAGAAAATCTGAAGCTTTTATTGAAGCATCCTCGGTTTGAGTAGATTTTAAATTTCAATCATGGTCTTCGGGAGAAATGCGGAACCACAGTTATAATGAATCCAAATTTTACATTGAAATGTAAATGAAAAACCTTGAAAAATCTTTTTTTTTTCAAGACCACTGGTCAGAATAGCTGAAACGTATAGGGAAGCAACCCGGGGTGATATACATTGTCCCTTGGTAAGAAAGGGGCTTCAATAACGAGAAAATCTTATGAAGAACAGCAAGGACAAAGTCACTTGTGTGAGCGTTGTGGTCAATGGATCTCTTTTATTTAAATTTTCAGTACGCCAGAGATAATGCCAGAAATTTTCAACTTCCTTAAAGTGAAAATATTTCTGTAAATATTTCAACAAATACTACACGTGTAGTAAACCATTTCTTTTGATATGAAACATATAGAGTATGTGAACAGTTTTAAATCAAAAGTACATAAAACAATACAAAATCGGAGCAGACCAAACACAGACCTCCAAAACATCAGAGGTGGGATAAGGTGCCAATGAGGAGTGAGCTCCCCTGCCGACCGATTACAACCGTCGTGTGTTTCTTGTTATGAGTGGGATTTAACGGAAAAATTTGTTGTCAATTTAGTGTATGAAAAATGGACTATTACTTATTATTAACACGTCAATCAACATTTGATTAACTGATAAATTGTATTTGCTGACAGGGTCATTGTATAGACCATAGAGCTTACGAAATATAATTTTAAACGAGACTGCTGATGATTGTTTCATCAACTTGTAAGTTAATCATTTACCTCGTTTTAAGAAATTTCATACATAGAACATACTTTGCATTTCGAATAAACTGAGATATATAAAACAAGTATGCTGGTGATGACGGTATATTGCTTCCTAAGTAAGGAAAGTTGAAAAGTTAGTCATCACATTTATCATAGAGCTTGGCTGAATTTTCTCCAGTTTCAAACAGTTTTCAATCCTCGTATTTGAAACAGTTTTCATTGTTCAAATTTTATGAATCGATTTTTTTCACCTGTTCTATTGATATATTTGCAGACAGAAGTCTAAAGGCAGGGTGATTATATGGAATGAGAATTCTGTTCAGTATGTGCATGGAGAAGTGGGGCATTTTAGTTCTGATGAGAAAGAAAATGAAGACGATGCGGCACATGTTTATCAAGGGCTCAAATAATTCTACTTTAAATAAACTTGTTCAATCAAGCATGTATGCAAAACTATGGGACATAGGAAGATATTGTTATTTTCAGACAAACACCACTTAAAGTTAATACGTGTATATACGAGGGTTAATCCAAAGGTTCGTGAAATTTCTTCATATTTTATTTAATTTTAAGTGGAATTGGTTGAAAGTTACAAATAAGAATAAGACACTTGTTGAATATTTTAAATAAAAAGCATTTTAAATATTTGCCATAGAAACGGTTGTTAGGAAATGCGGGGGAGACATTTACATGTTTATAATCATTTTAATACTTTATACGTGAAATGAGACTAAAACCGCCGTATGTGGTATATAAAGCAACAAGAGGCCCATGGGCCTTATAGGTCACCTGAGCATCATGAAACAACTTTACAACGATTGACTTTGGTTCATGTTTTACAGTAGACATCATGACATTCACAATTTTGAAAGAGGCACCATTGCTTATCATAACTATACACTTAGCATGTTTAGTTTGGTTACTTGATACCCATAGACAGTGTAGGGGAACAAAAATGTATCTCAACTAATCAGTAATATTAAGCAATAATCAGTAGTGCCACTACCACACATAAACCCCTGACCCTTGGTCCACACATTTCACAATTTTCGAAAAGGCACCCTTGCTTGTCAAAAATGTTTGATTAATAGAAAGGAGAAGAGTTCATTCAATTTATTTTCAGTATATAAGTAGAGCCCCCTCCCCCTCTATGGTACCCCTGACCCAGGGGCGTTGAAATTCAAGATTCAGGAAGAATGGCCCTTGCTCATCATAGCTATGTAGATAGTTCATCTGCTTAATACCCAGGAGCAGAGAAGAAGATTTTCAAACAATTTCTGCGTTTTCTCTATTAAACCAATAGAGTCCCGCCTTAACAATAGAACCCCTGACCCTGGGGTCATAAAATTTACAAAGGCATTCTTCCTTATCATTAAAATGTTCTTAGTTAGTTTATATAATACCCAGTAGCAGAGGAGAAGATTTTCAAAGAATTAATGTATTTTCACTATATAATCAATAGAGCCCCACCCTTACACCTGAACCCCTGACCCTGAAGCCATAAATTCACAATTTTGGAAGAAGCATTCTTGCTCATCATAACTATATAATTGGTTAATTCATTGAATACCCAGCAGTAGAGAAGAATATTTTCAAACAATTTCTGCATTTTCTCAATATAATCAATAGAACCCCCCCCCTACCCCAACTAGAACCCCTGACCCTGGGACCATAATATTCACAATTTTGGAACAGGCATTCTTTCTCATTATAACTATATACTTAGTTTGTTTGTTGAATACCCAGCAGCAGAAAAGTAGATTTTAAAACAAATTCTGCATTTTCTTTGTATAATCAATAGAGCCCCGCCCTAACACTAGAACATCTGACCCTGGGGCCATGAAATTCACAATTTTTGCAAAGGCATTCTCCTTTTATACACAGGAGCAGAGAAGAAAATTTTTAAAGAAATAATGCATTTTCACTATATAATTAATAGAGCCCCCCCCCCAACTAGAACCCCTGACCCTGGGGCCATAAAATTCACAATTTTGCAAAAAGCATTCTTCCTCATCATAAATATGCACTTAGTTAGTTTATTTAATACCCAGGAGCAGAGAAGAAGACTTTTAAGGAAATAATGCAATTTCACTATATAATCAATAGAGCCCCGCCCTAGCACTAGAACCCCTGACCCTGGGGCCATGAATTTCACAATTTTGGTAGAGGACTCAATGGTCATTACATTCATGCTAACAGTTCGACTGCTTGATGTCCAAGAGTAAAGAAGAAGATTTTTAAACATTGCAATAATTTTAGTGGTTTTGACCCCGACCCTCAGGCCCCAGGGAGGCAGGACCATGAAATTCACAATTTTTGTTCCTCTTCACCCAAAGATGCTTAATGTAAAATTTGGTGAAAATTGGTTGAGTGGTTGCAGAGAAAAAGCTGAAAATGTTCAAATGTTAACACACGACGAACAATGCACGACGCACGACGGCGGACAAAAACGGATAGCAATAGGTCACCCGAGTTTACTCAGGTGACCTAAAAATTATGTCATTATTAAGATTGCTTGATCATTTATAAACCTTTATGTGAGAGTTTTACGGATTTTATATTTAGTTTATAACTGTTGATGATTTATTGTTCACCTTAAAAGGTACTTGGACACAGATTTGAAGTTTATTTTTTCTCTATAATATTACGACTTATATATTTTAATAGCTTATCACAAAAAAATTAATTAAAAATCTTATTAAATTTGAAAGTTATAAAATTTTCAATTTTTTTCGCGGGTTTGATTGACACCTCCTTGCACTTTCACGAATTGTAATTTTACTCTTAATACTTAGGAAAAGTGGCGTTTTGTTGTTGTGTATAAATGAAAAATATTAATACTATAATCCAGAAAATTCAGAGTAGACATGTTCGAAAGCAATAAAACACAGAATATATTCTCAGTCCGTGCAGTTTTGGTGAGCAGACTTCGACAATTGAACGCACCCGGTGAAGCGTAAACAGTCAACAATAACAAAGCTCTTGCCCTGTTTACAAAAACTGTGTAAATAACACGAGTGTGATCGATTTGCACACAACACTTAGCTCGGAATGACGATACTTTTGAAGGAGTTTTGCTTTCTAACATTTCTACTCTGAATAAAATTATTTTTCTGGATTAAAGTTTTAATATTTCTCACTTTCATGCACACAACAACACTTGTCCGAAGGATTAAGAATAAAGTTAAAATTTGTGAAAGTGCAAGGATGTGTCAATCAAACCCGCCAAAAATTTTGAAGTTTTAATAACTTTTAAATGAAATAAGATTTTTAATTAATTTTTGTGTGAAATGCTATTGAATTATATAATTCGTGATATTATACAGTTTTTCTGAGAAAATATTAACTTCAAATCTGTGTCCAAGTACCTTTAAGTTTTTTGAAAAAGTCAAGTTTCGGTCAAGTCATACGTTTTGTGAAAATCCCGGGATCACTCTATCTTAAACGCGTAAATTACAATGCACTTAGTTACTGGTTTTCTAGTGGTATAAGAATTTTCAGAAAAACAGAAAAATTTTGGAGGCTCTGTTTTAAGTGTTAATCCCCCCTTGCCGGCTGACGTACTGTTCTTGACATTGCTACTGAAATTGGAACATTTTATGGAAAGATGGGGAGTATTTTGAAATGTGTGAAAAATTAAGATAAGTTGGTGCGAGAGGATACCCAGGTTTTCTTAAGAAAAAAAAAGAGAAAAGGGCAGCATTTTTTAGAATTAGGTATTCGAATTGGACATTAGGGTGAGATGTTTCTATAACGTGACGTGACATATCTAACTTGACGTAACGTCGACGTCTACCCCGATTTCACAACTATCCATTTTCAGAAAGCTTATGTGACCTTAATGGTAATTGCAAAGTTGTGAAAATTTTCCAGATTAGTTGCATTATGACTCTATATTATAAATGTGTCCGTTGTTTGCTTTCGTCATATCACAATAAAATTTTAGAAAGGAATTCCACGAACTTTTGGATTAACCCTCGTACAAACACCAATTTAGCGATTTTATAAGTTTAAAATTAATTTCATATGATTACTCAATGAATGTGTGTTTAAAACGCAATAAATGAATAAAGAATTTTTTTCTATTTGCAATGTTTTTTTAAACGTTATGTACCATTTTTTGCAATAAAGTCGATTGCCTTTTAATAGTCATTAAGGAAAGGTAATCGATTTTTTATTCTACTCAAGGGATGTATAAAAACTACGTGTATACAAGTCAGTCGAAGAGGAACAACTCCTCTTAAGCTATATTTACAATTTTTCTCTACGTTTTGTTTTTAAATGTTACTGAATCTTATTAAAATAAGTACTAACAATTAATTTGCATAAAACAAACTTTTTTTATAAAATGTTTTTGTACAAAGCTATCGAAGATGAATACAATTTTTATATCTTTTAAAAACTACACAAATAAAGACATGTTAATGATAGTGTTTTCATAATTGTGATGACATTCTCTCTATAAATTAGACGAGCAATATCAAAGAGAAAATTTTAAATTTTACCAAAAGGATTGTTATTCTTTGTTATGAAACATGAATTTTTCTGATGATTTCAATTACAGTGGGATTGATATTAGAAAAAACTAATTTTTTTAACTACCTGTTGAGTAAATTTAAAACAGCATTATTTTTTTTATTTAAAAGTCATTTTTTTTAATTTAAAATAATGCTTTTTTAATGAATGTGTAATGTATAAATAGCAATAGCATTATTTGTTTGAATGGTATTCCCGGAAAATTGACACTGTATGGAATATTTCCTACTTGAAAAAATTAATTCAGTATTTTCCTCATTTTAGTAATTATTTTCATAGAAGGTACACATAGTCATCCGTTGAAAGGAAATTATTGGGAGTTATGTGAAATTTAGAAATTATAAATAGAAAGTATAAATAAAATCAAGATTCTCATATATAAGACGGTCAGTACCAAACAAAGACTAATTAACATAAATCTAAACTTCATAGGCTGGTGTCGCCCGCGTGGAGCAGTGGTCAGTGCGTCTACTCTAGATTCGCTAAATAAGAAGTTGATTCGTACGTCGCGGGTTAAAATCCCGCAGTGGGGCGTGGAGACCGGTCCTTCGGATGAGACCGTATAAATCGAGGTCCCGTGTCGCAGTAGGTACTGGCACAAACAAGATCACTCCCTGCTCAAAGGCTCTAAGTGCCGAGTATAGGAAAAAATTTGTAGCTCACCACCGGCAAGTTGTGGCATCTCCATATAAGTGAAAAAATCGCGAAAAGGACGTTAAACAATATACAATCGATATATCAATCAATCTATCATAGGTTGGAGTCTGAAAAAAGAACAATGACCTTTTTGGAAAAGTCAAGGAAAATCTGGATTTTCGGACACCAGAATGCAGGCTCGGATCTGTGATTATGGTTGTTGCAAATCAATTGTTATCTTTCCGAAAAAATAATACAGCTAAAAATCCCATTTATTCCTCAAATATCAACTTGCTTACGTAGGTATTGACTTAGTAAATTGCAATAAATTTATCAATAACAAAAGGGGTTTAGATTTGGTTTTACTATGTGTCAAGTTCATGGCCTTATCCGCTTTTTTTTTTTTTTAAATTATACATGTCTTATTCACTCAAATTCCCTTGTAACTATTGAAATACTATAAATCATAAATCGGAAGTAGAGCAAACAAGTATCTCTTACAATATCAAAGGTTAGATCTGTGAGGTGTCATGCATGATGCAAATTTACTCCTGATCTCTCGAACTTCTATCTCTCGAAGTTCTCTATATCTCAAACCAAAACCTGGGTCCCGTTACATATATTTCATTGAATTACTCGAAGATTTGATTGCGCGTAAAATTGAGCCTGGACTTACCTGGAAAAACTATGAACGGCTGGGGCTGGCATGGAGGTATTATTTGGGTGTTTACATAGATGACCTTACACCTGTGGGTTGTTCGTGTGTTGATATAATTAATGGGTTATTATTGGTAAATTATAAACGAATTCACAACTTATTTTTAGAAAATAAATTTAAAGACGTTCGTTTTAATAAGAACCTATAGACTATGAACTTTTATTAGAGTCTACATTATCCCAGAATGGCAAATATTGCACAAGAAATTCCTTTTTGAAGGACTGAATACCGCTTAAAAAAATCTGTACATATACATATACATGTACATGTACAAAACATGTACATGTACTGCATGGTGAACACTGGTGAAGGACCCGATCAAGCCGCGGAATAGCCAAACCGACAATTGCTATTCGGGTTTCATGTTATCATGAAATAAAAACAAATAAATAACGAAACTTCAGGAATTCGTTGTATTTATTCGAAATTCGATCATTGTTGTTGATATCAAGTATTTACCTGTAAAATACGATTGAAAACGTGCAATAACTCTATTTACATATACTTCCGGTATATATTATTGCAGAACATCTATGATCAAAACTGAAAATTCCGGATTTTATTTACTTTCTATTGAACCCTCGATCTCTCGAACTTTTCTTGTGGTCCTTTGAACTTCGAGAGATCGACAGTCATCTGTATTTTCCATTTGCAGACTGTTGTTCCGATTACACAATTTACATATATGTAAAAATATTTTTAAAATGTATTTTTCCAATTACAATTACTTAATCAATGAGTAAAAAACAATGTTTTATCTACTAATCGATGTATACAAATGAATGAGGAGCTCTTGATGGTAGACATAATAAATAGGATATTTTATGTACATGTAGAAAGTTTAAATGTTGAATTGATGCAGAAATATAACTAATATAAGGACATCAATAAATATTGGATGCTTTTAGATTTTACATGTTATCACTGAAAAGAGAGTCTTCTTTTTCCGCTTTGCAGTACAAAATGTTTATAATACATAACCAGGGACTGATGATTTAGTTTCATAATAAAAGTAATTCAATCTATTGGTTAAATTCAGTATATTTATTAAAGCCTAGGAAACGTACCTCACTTTGCAAAAAGTTAAGGCGTATTCATATTAAGCATGTTTTCATGTTCGTGCCTTATCAGTTTTTTAATATTTCCGTGTGAAACCATCAGTGAACTACCGCACACGAGCGTGTCAAGGTTTTCATCGAATTGAAAAAAAAATCACTTTTTGCTGTTGATTAAGGAAATTTATTTTATATAAAAAAAAATCAAAGTGTATGTCAAAAAGGTTTTTACGAAAATTAAGTACTTACAAAAGAGACCTTTAAGAACAGGACATTTGTCGGGGAAAATAAACGCCTAATACGTATAAGATTACCTTTTATTTGAATATGCAGCAAAACAAATATATCAGCTCCTTCCTTGTCTTCTAAAGCAATGCTAAAAAATTAACAAAGTGCATCTAAAATTGATCCAGCAAAGTAAAATATCAAATTCTTTTTTTTTTCTTTTTTTCGCGCTACCAGAATATGTTTACTTTAAAACATATTATTTTGCTTTGGTTTATGTTTTATGAAATGAATAACTGTTTTTATTACAATGAAATGTAAAATTATCATCAAATAGATTCAAATATTTTTACCGAAAATTTCAGATTGCGCATGTGTTCTTTTGCTCAAACATGCATATTTTTGTACTAAGTGTTACTTAATTGTAAATTTCGATATTATTACAAAAATTATCAAAATGTAGGTATACAAATGTTTACTTAAAAATCTGAAAAAAAAATCTGGCATATAAATTTGATTCTATAGTATATCAATGTATATATTGACCAAAATTATCTAAAGAAAGTTGTTAAAAGGATTCTAACAGAAATAATCGAAATTCAATCTTCCGTTGCAGAACAGAGGACATCTAATTCACTCTCAACGTCTTTGACAATAGGATTATCTAGCAGTACAACTGGGTTCGCTCTATTATCAATTAGCTGTGTATTAATAATTTGCAGGTACTTTTAGGGTCCTTATTTTTTCAATCTGTTACTTCAATATTTCGAGACCAACTGAGCTTAAGGCTGAAGTGATTTTCTTTTCTGATTATTTTTTTTTTCGCCGTCTGTCTAGCTGTCCAATTGAATGTCCCTATGTCCACCCGTCTGTAAAATTTAAATATTTTCTTGTCAAGAAGCACTCAGCAAATTTTTACCAAAAGTCGGTTAAAAAAATCATTTAGTGATGGTAAATGTATGTCGACAAAATGAATTGCTTATTCTCTTCTATGGGGAGATTATCAATAAAAAAATTATAGGTTGAGGTTATTATAAAACTTCTTCTCAACAAAAAATGAAAAAAGAAGTAAATCTCAAACTTATGCGAAAAAATAGAATAGATTCTAACTGATAAATTATAGTCGCAGTGGTAGTGTAGAGCTAAAAAACTGAATCCAAATTTCACAATGAAATTTAGATGAAAAACCTTGACATATCTTTCCCCAAGAACCACAGAAAGGCTGAAACGTTATGTGGGGTAGTGTACATTCTATATTGTTGAAAACATTCTCCCCTGGGATAGTTTGAGGTCTCATTAAGGGGTAAATCTTGTGAAGAACAGCAGATTAAATGTGACTCAAGTTGTAGTCAATGAGCTTCTTTTATCTAAACGTTCACTACACCACAGAAAATGTCACAGATTTTTGATTTCCTTCAACTAAAAATATTTTCTCTTAAATTTTCACAATATATACCTTTTTCTTTTGAAATAATCTTTATATTGAAAATATTAAAATGAATGATATTCAATATTAAAACAGCTTTCAAGCCTCATATCGAGAATCTTTGCTGTTGACTGATTTATCTGAATCGATATTTTTACCCTTTTAAAATGATATATTTGTAGACGGAGGTGTAAGGGCAGGATGATTAAATTGAAGCCCATTTAGGACCTATCAAAAAATATTTTTGAATTCGTTATAACGATTTTAAGAATTTGTTATAACGAATTGAATTTGTTATAACAGATTTTTAGAATTCGTTATAACGAACTTAATTTGTTAAAACAGATTTATTGAATTCGTTATAATGAATTAAATTAGTTATAACAGATTATTAAATTCGTTATAGCGAATTTAATCTGTTATTACAGATTTGTTGAATTCGATATGACCAAATTCTTGAATTGATTATAACAAATTCAACAAATCTGTAATAACAAATTAAATTCGTTATAACAAATTCAATGAATCTGTTATAACTAGTGTTGGCAAATCGGACGATTTTAAGTAACCGGTTACTCGTTTCATCTTCCGATCGAGTACCCGGTTACTCGGATGATTTTTCGTAAAAGTGTCCACATCTTTTATTTATTTTATGCTTTACTTATCGGCAGTAGTAATACACAAATATATACTGTATATGGACACTATATTTACAATACACACGTGCGATATTGTCAACGAATTTTGATATTAGATTAAAGAAAATAAGGAATTTGACACACGAAGAAGACAAATAAAGACGTCAATCACCGTCTCACAATTGCTTTCCTTTTCAGCCCCCGAAATATGTCGCTATCAAGGAGACTAATAATTATCTACATACTCCGTAATTAATAGTTAATTTGTTGAGATTTTTATGCAACTGCTTTTTCTTACAACCTCAAGCTTAATTTGTTTGTGGCGGCATTTCGTTAAATTATCAAATGAGTTAATATAATCATAACTTAGGCCTTCGAAAGTTGTATACCCCGAAGCAATCAAAGCTATTAATTATATAAACTGTGAAAACTAATCAAAACAATTTGATCCACTACAACCATGTATTAGATCAAGTCTAGCGGTACCTAAAATTAGAGAAATGTGTAAGTATGTACATTTATAATTTATAAAACAATCATTTTATATGCATATTTACTATGTAGATTTTTTTCATGCGAGTAACCGAATAGCAGTTTTACTAACCGATACTCGCATCGTTCGACGGTTACCCGGTTAACCGGGTATTCGTTGCCAACACTAGTTATAACAAATTAAATTCATTATAACGAATTCAATAAATCTGTTATAACAAATTAAATTCATTATAACGAATTCAATAAATCTGTTTTAACAAATTAAATTCGTTATAACGAATTCAATAAATCTGTTTTAACAAATTAAATTTGTTATAACGAATTCTAAAAATCTGTTATAACAAATTCAATTCGTTATAATGAATTCTAAAAATCGTTATAACGAATTCAAAAATATTTTTGGTAGGTCCTAAATGGGCTTCCGTAGTTGGCTATGTGCAGAGAGATTGATTGATTGATTGATTGTATATTGTTTAACGTCCCTCTTGAGAATTTTTCACTCATATGGAGACGTCACCGTATGCCGGTGAAGGGCTTCAAATTTAGACCTATACTCGGCACTCAGGGCCATTGAGCAGTGAGGGTTCTTTATCGTGCCAGCGCCTACCGTGACACGGGACCTACGTTTTTAAGGTCATATCCGAAAGACCCGTGACTTTCACTTCTGATGCCGAGCGCTTGGCGAAGGAACAGTCACTACCTATTTTTACGTCTTAGGTTTGACGCGGCACCGCGATCGAAAATCGAACCCGGGCCTCCCGACTATGTGCAGAGAGAAGAGAGATATATAACTTCAGATGAAAAAGAACACGATGACGATCAGAACATGTTTATCAAGAGCTTAATTGATTAAATTTTGAATAAACTTTTTAAATATGTTCAATTCAGCATTCTTAAAACTACATGCATAGGAATGCAAAAGGCATTGAAAAATCTTTTCATATACATGTATAAAGACAATTTAAGCCCTTAAAGTTAATAAATGCTTAAATGAATATTGCAAGCTTAAAATCTTTTTCGTATCATTATTCAATGGATGTGTATTTAAAATGCATTAAATTTATATAGACTGTCTCTTCCTATTACATGTTTTTTTTATGCTATGTACCATTTTTTGCAAAAAAAGTAAATTTCATTTTAAAGAAAAAATCTATATATACTTTTTTTTTTCTACCTAGGTATGTTCTTAAACAAAAACATACCCGTATAGAAGTCAAACGAGGAGGAACAACTCTTCTTAAGCTATTTTTACGATTTGTCAAAACGGTTAACTGTTAATGACATTTATCAAGATAATTATAAAATATTATTTTACATATAGCATTCAGCTTAATTTAATAGAATGTTTTCGTAAAAGAAAATTACCTTGGAGAAAAGCAATAAAACAAAAAAGGATGATGATTATGATAAAATAATTACATGTATAGTGTTTTTCTAATTTTGATAACATTTTCTCGCTATATCTGTAATTAAAAAGGAATACCACAAAGCAATTTTAGACATTTTTATATTTTACAAAAAGGAATGTTATTCTATGAAAAGAAACAGATTTCAACTACATTGGGATGATATACATGTATAATATTTTTCGTGTTGAGGAATCTAATGCTGTATAGAAAATCAAGAAATAGTATGCTATTTCAGTAAGAAATATCTTCTCATCAGGGTTGTTCGAAAAGTTCGTGAACGATGTCAATATTCATTATATTACTCACTAGAAAATAAAACTAATTAAGCACTATATGTGATGTTAAATATTTGTTTTCTTAATGTGTTAAGTTTCATTCCATTCGAATTAAAAGAAATTAATTTACTTCATTTTAAAAGTTACATCTTTTATACCCGCGGAGCACACTCTACAGCAATGTAACGTCAAAATATAGCGTCTAAAATTCTTAAAAGTTATATCCCTATAATTTCACACAGTATAATACAACGCCCATGCATTCATTTAACTCTTTTCTAATACTTGGCATTTATTTTTTAAGTAATACCCCCGTTGTATAATTTCCTTCGTTAAGGTTTTATTTTCTTTTATTACTTCACACTGCTATCATAGGAAAAGCAACTCTGAATCGCCTTTGTCTTTTCTTGAACATTCCAACTTTTAAATATTTTTTGTTCAGATTTGTACAATTAAACAGTTTCTTCACAGATTGCCATCTATACAGAGTTCCTGTCACTCAAATACTACTTCTACTATTTGTACACACATGAACAAATCGCTTGGGATATATTTTTTTTATTCTTCCACCATCTTTTAAATTTTACGCAGGATAATTCTTGAATATGACACAAAATTGCATCGGTATCTGCTGCTCCCGGACGTTCTAAAATGTCAATGTTTTTTTTCAATGAGGATTATCTTCTATTGTCCCAAGCTGATTTCTTTCAACAAAGCATAATTTGGAATACGAATCAATTGTACCAAATCTTAATTTGAATTTCTAGGTTGATTTTCGTTTTTGCTCCATTTTACAGAGAATATGACTACAGACATTATTAAGTGTATTGTTTGTAACCTACTAAATTTGATCTGCTCCGCGATCCGTTAATTGCATTTTTAAAATCTGGATAAGTACCAATTGTATTATTCGTTTTAAAAGTATTCCCGGATAATTGACACAATATAACATTCCCGACTGGAAAAAAATTAAATTCAGCCTTTTCTTCTTTTGTAATGATTTTCCATTTTGTGAAACATATACTAATAAAGAACAGTATTCAAGATCAAAAGTCCACAAAACAAAACAAAATAGGAGCAGAGCAAGTACAGACCTCCAGAACAACAAAGATGGGATCAGGTGCCATGGAGAAATGAGCATCTCTTGCTTACCGGTCACACCCGCCGTATGCCCCTTGTCATGATCGGGAAATAAAGGGAAGAATGCGTCTTCAATTCAGTATATAAATAATGGATTACCAAGAAGTATGAAAAACGTCAGTCAGCATTTGACTCAATGATATATTGGTTTTGCTGAATAGGTCATTGTAAAATTGGAAAATCTGGATTTTTAGACAACAGAATACTGACACAGATCTGTGATTATGAGTCTTGCAAATCACTTGGTATTTTAAAGATTTTTTTAATATCAATTTGCTTTCATAGGTATTGTCTTAAAAAATGAAATATAGGTATTTATTACATACTTAGTAATAAATACAGGTTTTTTTGCATATGCGATATGGCTGATTTCACAAAAGCCGTATCAGCCCTGCAGGGCTGATATGGATTTGCGGGGCTGATAACCTATATCAGCCCTGCAAATCCATATCAGCCCTCCAGGGTTGATACGGCTATTGTGACGTCAATATCACACTCCAGTAAATTAAACCACAAAAACAGTACTTGTGATCATACACAATTTTTGGTTGGTTCATATTCTCTTTATTTTAACTTTTTGAAAATAAGGTTAATTTTAATGTACAAATACAATAGATTACTTTCAATTTACGGATTGGGGACACTTGAAATAGAAGTACAGAAACAAACCTAAACTTTATAAGGCAAAAGACTGTGTACATTTTAAGAAGTCCGTGCATGATTATTTACTTATTTTCTTCTCAACTTAATGTGTTCTGTATTTTATTACTAAGTATGTAATAAATATAATAAAACATACCCTTTTCCACATCACATCCTGTATCAGCCCTCGACCAATATCAGCCCTCGGGCCTTCGGCCCTCTGGCTGATATTGGTGTCTCGGGCTGATACTGGATGTGATATGGAAAAGGGTATGTATTATTCTCTATTTTTATTACAAAAGGGGTTCAGATTTTTTTTACCATGTGTTAAGTTTAAGGCCATATCTGACTAGGATTCATACAACTACATGTATACAAGGTTAACTGCCTAGCTTTTTTTTATTACCGATTTACCATTGAAATACTATACATCGGAAGCAAAGAAAATAAGTACCTCTTACAACTTCAAGGTTAGATCAGGTGCCATAAAGGAGAATGCATCCCAAGCCGATCGGTCAACCAGCCTTGTGCTCAGTCAATAGCCTCACAAATAGCATGAAAATCGGAACTCATTATAATTATGAATTAAATTTATTGACAAAGCCCCTCTTTAAGTAGCACAACTTTAAAAATAATGTCGTTCAACGAGACTGTAGATATCTTTGTTTCATTATCTTTTTTTTTCAATAGTTGTCCTCACAATTGTTTTCGTGCATTCAGTGGAAAGCATGATCTTGTGAATGAAAATAACTTGAGGACATGCATTTCACATGCAGTTCAGCTGGCTATAATACTACATAGATAAGGGTATATAGCAATGAAAAAAGTTGAAGTAAATTCATCAAAAACGTTTTTTTTAATTGGCTATGTTACTATATTAAGTAAAATATTCAAACGTTAAATTAATGTGTGTGTCTTTAGGTAGATTCGACCTTACCATAACCCTTACAAATATTGTTGAAAGTAAATATTGATTGTACGTCTTCAATCTATCCAAATGTTGAGATGAAAACTAAATAAATGCTTTTCTTATTCACATGTAGAGACCCTTTTCCTTAAATTCTATTTGATTTGCAATTTAAACCTCAGGGATTTCAACGAGGTTTAAAAAGACGTGATCTTCAAACATCCAATCGCTTTTCTCAGAAAGAAATTTAAGCATCTTTTAATTATATCAGCTTCAGGAATCCAGCAAGGGTACAGTCAGATTGTTTTTGAGTAAAAACAAAATGTTGTGAATGACCATTGTTTAAAATCAACTGCCAATATGCTGTCAAAATGAAAAAAATCGAGATTTTAATTTCTTGTGGTGAAAAGTCCAAATTTTTCTTATTTATTTTTAAACTGTTCATTTTCTCAAGGTATTGAGTTGGGAGATATGTCTTTAGGATGAGAACTGTATAAACCGAGGTACAGTGTCGCATCAGGTGCTGGCACATAAAAGACCCACCACTGCCCAATGCCCCAGAATATATCTATAAATTTGCAGACTTTCCCCGGTTAGTGGTTGCGTGTTCATCTGAGTAAAATATTATCAAGAGGAACGTTAAGCAACAAAGTAATAAACAAACAGTTATTCATTATAAATATGTAATAAATTCTTTATATTATTGATATGTCACTACTTCATGTACTTATATTAAACAACGCATCGCGATCAAGATGACTTCCTAATTAATTTCTTCGAAAAGCGATTCGTCTGTTATGTTCTTTTTTCTTTGAAGCCTAAATTTAATATTTCCAGGAAGCACAAACGACAGGAATGTTGACATTTTGCCCTAAAAATGGACTTACGTTATTGGGATGAATAGAAAAATATATGGATAATTTCCAGTTAAAAACCTATCCTCTATACATATCATATGCATGGTCTTCCGCATGTGTATGTACGCTGCGCAATACTTATATTAATACATTTAGAAAAAAATATTCAAGGAATATGTATTGGACAATTCTTTTACTTTCAATTGGACTAAAATTATCGTCAGGATATGGTAATATAAGTTTAGCTTTGTTGTCTTTTCTGCTTTTTTTTCAATTTTTTTTTTATTATTTTGTTCTTTGTTTTTTCCTAATCTTTAGAAATAAACATAGTTCTTTATCTTTAAAATCTCTTGACTATTTAATGGACTCTTTTGGGTTTCAATAGATTCCTTAATAAAACTTAAGTGAAAAATGCATGGGATAATTGTTGAAACAACTTTTGAAATAACGACCACTATTGAAATAAATAAATTAGTGGTTGAGAGTGCATTTCAAAACAAAACATCCGTTGTAACTGTTATTGATATAACCTATAGGGCATTTACTATCCAAATAAATGCTGCAACCACTATGGAAATAAGGTAAATTACATACTTTTGAAACTGATTTCAACAGGGATTTTGTACATACAACATCAAATGTTACAGGATATTGAATTTTTATTAACATCGCAATGCATTAATGAGGGATATCTCAAACTATTTAATTTTCATTCACTCAAATTCTTTGTACTACCGTAAATCTGGAAATTTTTGCTGTAGATAAATTTTAGCAAATTTGAGAGTTCATTGCATTCGCAAAAATATTTTTCTAAAATATAAATCAACAGTAAGGAAATGTAAACAACGCAGTAGTCATTCGCAAAATTTTGAAACTTAGAAATTAATCAACAGCATTTTGACCCAAATTCGCATAATAAAATTGACGTAAAATTTCCAGATTTACCGTACTTAATGAAATGTGTATTATCAAGTTAGAAAAAAAATCACCACATACGTTAGCAGTGCGTAGTCAAAGATATGCGGTAACGCTATGCAAATTTTACTAGCCATATCAAATTTCTTTCCTTTCTTGTAGATTTGACAAACTAATGCATTTTTCCATATGTTTGGTACTTCTCCGGTATCATATGATTTCTCTGAATATAACTGTATGGATTGGTGATATATCTCCTGCCATTTCTTTTAGAATTTTTGAAGTAATCTTATCTTGTCTGGGTGCCTTATAAAGATTTAAATTCTCTAATAATATTGCGATGCCCTACTACCTGATCTTAATTGTTTCAAAATTTCCTTTCATAGTACAAGTAGTCTTAAAGACCTCTCTGATTATTTCTGACTAAAATGAAAATGCCTTCTGAAATTGTTTGTTGAGAATATCTGCTTGTCCATTGCATCTCGATGTAATACACCATCTGATTTGAGTGGTGGAATGGTGTTGCTGTCTGATATTTGTGTTTGATGCAGGTTTAAATTCATTTCATGTAGTTGCCCTGCTCTGATTTACTGTCCGCCTGAGGATTTACAATACCCTTAACATATTGCTAATATGCCTTTCTGAGATGCCTTAGTGTTTCTTGCTTTAATATTAGATATTTTTCTGTGTTTAATTTGTTTCCTTTTTTTGCTTACTTTAATAACTCCGATTTCTTTTTGATAAATCTTTTAGGTTTCTATTTATCCATTGATACCCATAATTGTTCTTTGCATTTACATATTGGGCTATACTTTTACACTTTTTCAAGGTTGGTTTAGAAATAGAAGTAGTAGGTCGTTAACTGATGTCTTACGTCCCTTCGTATTGAAAATTCCAGTGTGGATGGAATTTTTATCACTTGTCACATTTTCCATTTTGCTTTGCTGTACAGAGGAATCTGGTGTGCTTTTGCTGTTGCCTTTACGGTACAATATTTCTCGAGAGAAGCATGGATGGTTTGTTGCAATAACGTCTAAAATTTTACTAGCCCTCGTTATCTCTTCAACTATTTGAGTGAGACCATTGTCGTCTAGTATATCTGTGAATTTGTGATGGATTGATGGGTATTGAGGTTTGGGTTTTAGCCCGTTTACTTTCTAGTCCCATCCAGGCAGTTTAAGGTTGAAATCTCCTGCTATTACTAAAATGAATTCCTTTTGCTCGATGCCCTCTCGAGGCTTTTACTAAGTTGGTGGATGCTTTCTTCATTCGTCAATTTTTGGTAATACGAGCATAGATAGATGGATTTGTGGCCAATTGATACTAGTTTACACGAGACAATTTCGTAATCTGTTTGGAGTTCTGGGATGGCTGTAGCAATAAAGTTGCAATAAGTACACCTCTTCCATCTATGTTCAAATCCTTTCTTAATGTAGTATACCCTTTTTGGGAAATCTGTGAACCCTTTATAGTGTTGTCTATCCAGGTGTCTGTGCCAAAGATGAAGCCTAGATATGTGCTACTTGTCATTTTTTTGAAATAGATGTTGCTTAATTCTTCTTAACTAGAAATTTACACTTCGAATCCTAAGTGGTTGCTGATTACATTTCTTTTGTTTTGAATGTACAAATCTTGGAAATATGAGGTTTTTGTGATAGGTTTCTGCATGGTATTGGTTGAAACGGTAATTGTTTGAGGTGCTAGATACTATCAAGTCACTGGTTGATCACATGTCCCACATAAATACAGTGTATCTGATGTTGTCGGTCCTGGGTTCAAGTTCACATCATTTAAGAATGTAATAAGAATCATTGCCAGGTATGCTGAGGATCCTCGAGCTTGCCCCCCCTCCCCCCCCCAAGCCCTGCCTTTGGTCAACAACATGATGACAATATCAAAATCATCTGGAAAGTCATGGCTGTTTTTTTCAATGCTCAGATTCTATTGTTGCTGTTCTGTTGTTGGAGATGTTTATTAATAGATTGATAATACAAACATGAAGTCAAACCAAAAGATATTTTGTTTGGCACCATCTTGTTTACATTGCGAAGTCGAGTTCACTTGATAAGATGTGACTCACCAACTTGAAGAAACTCTGGAGGCTTGAGTATAATGCCTGTTTAACAACATATGCATGTCTTTGATATCTCATCCACCGACTGTGCAAGATTTTAAATAATTTATGAGTTAAATAAGTGAGAAATACTATAAAAAAATATTAGAAGCTGTTCAAAATTCGTGCCATTCCTTGCATGTTCACATTTTTTCTGTCCTGCACATATTGTCTATTTTTACTAGTCCAAGTCTGTATTTAAAATGCGATAATACTCTTAAAAATCATTCTATCATTTCTATAATTCTATGTCGAAGCATAATTTCGAGGTTTGTTCATAAAGTTGGTGGACTACTGTCATAATGTTTTACTAAACGTCATGTGGGATTCAAATTTGGAAGCAATGTTTCAACAATAAAATTGAAATGAATGCATTAGATTTATAAAGATATCAAGATTTATTTCAAGCGTATTAAAATTTAGTTTTTTGCAATGAAAACCCTATATATTATTTGTAGTTGCATCCTCTGTAAACGTACTGAAGAAACTGAAAAATTATAGACGTCCAAATTAAGCATTGTAACATAATAAAATGAAGTGAGAGTTCAACTAACATCTATCTATTCACAAAATTTATGATATATTGTGTAACGAACAACGTTAGTACCATTAAAATTTAAGGCCTTTTTATTCTTTTTTTCAATCAGAATGTTCCATGGGATTAAATGATACAAACTGTACAGACCATTGTAGTCGTCATTGCCTAAATGGATGCAATAACGAGACAGGAATCTGCATAGGCGGATGTAAAGCTGGTTATGAAAGAGAACAATGTGATAAAGGTAAACATAATTAATCAGAAAAAACATTTCAGTCTGATTTCTATTACTTTGTTTAACATGTCTTCGTCTTCCCATATAAAGTTTGTGACGACGGACTATTCCGGTACAACTGTTCCAAACAATGCAGTCAAAATTGTGCAAACCAGTCTTGTAACAGTGAAGATGGCACGTGTAAACATGGATGTAATCCAGGATGGAAAAAATTAAATTGCTCTCAAGGTATTTTCTTTTTATTCTTTAAAGATATTTTTATATATATATATATATATATATATATATATATATATATATATATATATATATATATATATATATATATATATATATATATATACGAGGGTTGATCCAAAAGTAATGTCACAACTTCGATAAAAATGCTACTAGTCGACGTAAATTAACGTTACACTTGATCAAAGCTATACATATTACAAATCAGTCCTGAAAAATTCAAATTCAAATGATGTATACTTTTCAAAATATCAAATTATATACAAAGCGCAATTATGGTAGTCGCCGCACCTAAATAACGTCATAATTATGATGGATACGCGGCGTCATACACTTAAACGCTTCCCCTTCGTTTCAATAAAAATATTTAAGATTCACGAACACATTCACATATATTTCTATTTTTAAAAGAATTATTGGCACTCATTGTAAACTCAGTCTATACATAATTTAGTTATCTGTCAAAATTCTTTGAACAGTACCATAAGAAAGACTTCAAGTTTCTCATATCGCTCTAACCGTCTAATCGTCTCTCTTTTGGACAACGTCAGACACCATTTCAAGAACGTTTCCACCCGACCCCCCCGCTTTCGGTCTTCTTGTCCTCTGCTGATCTTTCAGTGACCATGACCGCTAAAAATCGCTGAAACCATCTATAAACAAGTCTCTTATTTAAATTCTATCCTCTGTGTGTCTGATTATCCTCGTAACTATTTCTTCGGGCGATTTCCCCATTTTGAAGCAAAAAAGAATTACAGATCGTTTTCAGCGGTTTTTCTCCATTTCGACATTTCTTTTGTTCAATCCAGCAGATTAAAACAACTATGTTTATGATCAAAAAGCAATGAAATCTTTTTATTTTCAACCTAAGACTAGAAAATGTCGTAAAATTTTGTCTTCTAAAATATTGGAAGATTAGATGATTTTTTTTATGCTTTTTAATGTGTTTGTCCTTTTTCATTCTAACAATTTACAATTAAAAACGTGACGTTTATTGTTGTGACGCAGAGACACTCCTCATGTTTCATATTTTAAAGGGCTATAAAATTAATTCAAGGAATCATTACTAAACAAAATTTTCAATTTTGATTAGATTTATTTTTATGCATCTTTTGGTATATTATATTTGATAATATGACGCCAAATATTACAGATATTGACACAGTGACATTACTTTTGGATAAACCCTCGTATATATATATATATATATATATATATATATATATATATATATATATATATATATATATATATATATATATATATATATATATATATATATATATATTCTGTACAAGAAATCTCCCTATGTGTCATTCAGAGCATGATATGAAAAATATCAATTGCTTAAAATTCAAAAAGGAGTGAACTAGTACATTGTTAATAAAAGTTTAATTGTTAAATGTTAAAATTGAAATGAACTAGAAGAATGTAAGGAAAGTTAAATTTGAGAATTAGAACAGCAGACACAAAAAATGAAGACCCGGTTGTATTTTACACAAAACTTGTTTTGGAAATGTGTTCCTTATCAACCGTTTACATTATTTTACCGTTGACAATACACAGGTACATGTACATGTAAGTCGGCCTCATTGATTTTATCTATTTTGCAGCATGTGAAAGTGGAAAATATAGAAAGAATTGTGAATTATTCTGTAGAGGGAATTGCCTTCATAATAAGACATGCAATCGATTTAACGGAAGTTGTGAAAATGGTTGTAGTCCAGGATTTTCCGGGGCATTTTGTGATAAAGGTAAAGTGTAAATTGATAACTTAGTACAAATAATATTTGTATATATGATTAGATAATCATGAAATATTTCAAAACAGAAATAAACTTCTAGGAATATGTATCAGTAAAAATATCGCTTCAAAAGACTGCACAAATAAACAATTTCTTCAAAATGATTTCATCTTTAAACGACAACTTGAAATGAAAATCATCCTAAAATCTGTGTTTTTTTTCTTCTTTTCAGAAAACAAAAGGTTTTTTGAGTCCCTTTATTTTAAATAAAACACCCCTTCTAGGGTCAAAAGAGACATTCCATCAAATGATTTTCGGGAAAATTTAGTCTTTTGTCCGCATTGATCGATGTTTTAACAAGATCAATGTTTCTATAAGCAGAATTGATATCTAACGTTGGGAAATGTCTCTGAATTTCTAAAACCGGTCTTGTAGAGTAGGCATTCCCTCCTAAAATCTTTTCCCCTGGAAACCTGACTCTAGTAGGATTTCCCCCCAGGAAAACTGACTATAGAGTAGGATTTCTCCTACGGAAATCCCACACCCGAGTCAATTTTCTGGGGGGGGGGGGGGGTAATCCTATTCTGTGTAGTAGTTAAGAGGTGTGATTTCCCCCAGAGCCAATTATCCCCCAGGTGAAATATAATTGCTGTACTTATTTTTGAGGAGGAAAGGTTGGCACATTGCTACAAGTGTCCCTTCTTTAAATTGGTGAGCAGATGTATTGATTTAAACAATATTTATTCAGTAAACTGAATAGATTGAGCAACAGGCTTAAGCCTATAAATACCCTCTCCGTAGCAGATGTATTAAACATACGTAAACGAAAAATGAACATGAACATTTTGGCTACAGTCCAAATGTTTTAAAAATCAAATAAAATGATGAAACTGGAGAAGTCTTTAAGTTGCCTGTGCGTCTGTCCGTCTGTCTAGCTGTCCTTCTGTCTGTCTGTGTGTCCCAAATTTTTTTCCGCACTTTTTTTCTAAATGCTTGAGATATTGAACTGATTTTTTGCATAGGAGTATATCTTGATGAGTGAAAATCAAGTTTGCATTTCGTTTCGCTTAAATTTCAATTTAAGCAATTACAACCTTTTCATCTTTTTGATAGTTTTCCGCAATGTTTTTTCTAAATGACTGGAAATATTTATCTAATGTTTGGTAGATTAATAAGGATGGTTACAGAAAGATGGAAATTTGAACATTACAGTTAGTTTTCAATTTCTTAATATTTTATAAAGTTTATTATTGTAATCATTTACAATCAAAATTGGTCCACATTTATATACCTATCAAGACATCCATTTTTTTGTTTCATCATATTTTGAGAATATTTACATTTCGTTTGAAAGCTATTTTAGTTGACATTCCATGTTTGAAATATACGTTTAGAAAATTTTTACAACATAAAACATACAACATACAACCTTTTAAAAATCAGTCGTTTATCTTTTTTCAAAAAAAATATTGCGGTTGTGGTCTATATGTTAACTCTTTAGTGAGGGGGGGGGGGGATCCTACTTTAGAAAGAAAGAGGGGGTAATTTGGCTCTGGTGTGAGATTTTCCCTCGGAGGAAAATCCTACTGTAGAGTACGATTTCCGGGGGAAAGCTGGCTATGGAGGAAATGCTACTCTACAACACCGGTATTGCTAAGTGTCAATTCATTGAATGATTGTCAAAAATCTTAACTTGTATGGAATTCATATTTCATGGGGAACCATTGAAATGCATGTAAAATTTAAATGTCATGACCTGTTCTCTCTTAATGCATGGTCTATCAATGCTTAGTGAATGTCTTCTTTTAATTAGACTTTGTGAAAATGAATATTGATAATTATAGGAGGTTTGTAAAATATATTTAGCATATAATTGAAATAGATTTGTTTTTTATTGAAATAAATAAATATAATATAAATGTGTGATTATACATGCACATGCGTATGAAATACAATCCTTATAAATCTTAAACCAAAGTCCTGAACAAACCTATTTTAGGTGAAACCTATTTTTCACGGTAATTGTGGAACCACAACTTCTCAAATATAATTTTCGATGAACATGTCATCATCTCTACAAAGCATACACTATAAACAGTATTTAATACCAATATAAAGATAGATAAGCGGAATTTTAAAGGAGCCATATATAAACAAGTTTATATTTTCAAATGCAACACCTTAGATTCGCGACAGCTATTTCATTGTAAATAATTTGGCATCAGGCTAAATGACCAAATGACATCTAACTCGGTCCTTTTTGAAGATTTTTGGTCCGTCCCAAAAGTACTGATTTAGTCTTATGTTGATCAAGTGTATTTATTATTCGTTTTTTATGCTATATATCTATAGATTCGGGACGTATATTGTTTTTGTGCTGCCTGTCTGTTTATCTGTTTGTCTGTTTGTCTGTCTGTTGTCAACTTTAACCTTCGCCATAACTTTCAAACCATGAGAGATAGAGAATTCATATTTGATATGCATACTTCACTACGTAAGTAAGGTCGATGATTTTGTGACCTGTATGCTAAAATAGCTTTTTCAATCTTTGCCATTGCTTGTGAACCATAGGAAATAGAGACTTCATATTTAGTACCTATACTCAACCAATTAAGCTCTTTCATATGACATCCATGACCTTATGACCTTAACTGTAATCTATATGCTAAAAATATTTTGTCGAACTTTCGCCCTAACTTTTGATCCATAGGAGATAGAGACTTCTTATTTGGTATGCATACTCCACTAATGAAATGCTTTACAATAACACAAAAGACAACGACCTTGTTACCTTGACTGGGACCTATATGCTAAAAACAGCTTTTTTGAACTTTGCTTTTTATCATTTCGTCGCGTTGGTGCTGGAAAAAATTAAAAATAAAAAAAATGGAAACTAGTCAAACAATATAAAAAGTATTCAAACGGAATATCTATTATATATCCGGTATAACAAATGAAAATTAAATAACACACTATTTATGATATATTTAAGGGTTTGTTTTGATAAGATGGGCACATTCAGAGTCTCTCTCTCTCTCTCTCTCTCTCTCTCTCTCTCTCTCTCTCTCACAGACTCTCTCCCTCTCTCGATCAGACTCTCTCTCTCTCTCTCTCTCTCTCTCTCTCTCTCTCTCTCTCTCCACAAACATGCTGCGCAGTAAACATTGCATGTAAGTGTTTTATTTGTTAAAAACTGCTTTTTATAATGAAAAGAACATACTTTTAAATGCTTAGTTTACCTCTATTACATACACGAACGAAAGCAAAACTTATTACCTGTTTCTTTTCAACGTGCAATGGAACATTGTTATTATTTGTGTTTTTGAACAATAAATTATTATTTTACTCTTCCTGTAAATAAGGTAATACGAAAAAAATATTAAATGACAGGATGTTGAAATCTACAAAGTATAATGATACAAAACGGTAATTCTGTTCAATTTGTTAGACACTGTACATGTAAGCTAATTTTGCTTTTCCTAGAAAATTGCTTATTTTCTTCCTCTATCATATGAGTTCCCGTGACAGTAGAAATTGTATTTTTGTACATATTGTCGCTAACGACGACATGTGTCTACTCTCACAATACATTTGTCTCCGTCAGCATATATGTATATTGGTTGAAAATTTATTCTCTTACACATTGTCGCTCTCGACATAATTAATGTTTCTTTACTTCACTTCAAGAATTGTCGCGCCACAAATATTGTTGCGTAACGATTTTTCCTGTGGTACTTTGGAATAAAATCAAATAGGTGTGTATATCACACTGGGATGTTCGTCTGCTATTTACTTCATCATAATTGTGACGGTACATTTTGTTTTCTTGGCCTGTTCACGTTATCACTGTCGACAACGTTTACCTACCACCACTGCGCATATTGTCGCGCATTGATAAATGTTGTAATTCTACATGTATGCATGGCAACGCTTCTATATAAAAGGGGCTAATCATTGCCTCCTAATTATACATGTATACTAATATCGCCTATTATGGCCTCTTCCTTGAATCTGGAATACACAAATGCAATACCGAAGATGCTTTCATATTTACATATACATGTACATAACTTATCACGGGTCTACTTGTGTTTTCAATGGTAGATGCAGAAATTCGGAAATTACGGGGGAGTGGGTCAGAATTTTTCTTTGACAATCCACAATTGCTATAGTGTGTAATAGAGTGTTACTTTACCCGTTACGTGTACATTATATGAACAAGACGAAAAAATGTCGACCAAATGATCCGTTACAATCATGCTGCAAGAAAGAGGATTTAAAACACGAAAGTTTTTTACATGCCGATTACATTCGCAAACTACCCAAAATCAACGAAAAAGTCTCAAAAATTCATTTTATGGGACAACAATATGTGCAAGGAATGGAAGGCAAATAATGAATACCTTTAGAATAGGTTTTCAGAAAAAGCACTCTTTGTTGACTGGACACACCCACTGTGATCCCTCTGTATTGATCAAATTCAGTATGCATGTATAATTAAAATTTTAACAAGTCAGCTAAAATACGACCCATCGATGGGTCATATTGCTAACTAGGTCACTCTACTGAAGATAAGAGCCATAGAATTTACAAAATGCCGAAAACACAATCCAAAAATAAAAGGGAAAATCAAACTTCCCTTTTTTTCACCCATGGTTTATAATCTGAAGTCATTTCGGTCTTAAAACCCTTTTATGTGTCTCAACAAGTTCGCTTTTTGAAGATTTTTTTAGGTATTTGAGGACCGTTCCTCTTCCTACACTTCAGATGCATTTGTTATCATCAGACATTTGAGGAACATTCCTCTCGTACATGTACACATACAGTGTGTATATTTAAATACCTTATGAATCTGAATATATAAGGCATTTGAAGAACTTTCCTCTCTCCAATTCATTTCTTTCTGAAGACATCTCATAAATGGTCAAACATAAGGCATCTTAGGAACGTTCCTCTCTCATATTCACTTATTTCTGTAGGCATCTCATGAAACATTTGGCACCACCACTGCACATATTGTCGCGCATTGGAAAATGTTGCAATACTATGCATGACAATGCTTCTATGAAAAATTGACTATTCATTGCTTTATTTTTTTGAAAAGAGTTTGAAAGAATACTCTTATATACCAATATCCCTATTGTGGCCTCTTCCTTGCATTTGGAATTCATGATTTGAATACAAATATGCAATACTGAAGATGCTTTCATATTTACATATACATAAACTATCACAGGTCTACACATGTTTTCAATGGTAGATCGAGAAATTTGGAAATTATGGGGGGAGTAGGTCAGAATTTTTCTTTGACAAGCCACAATTGCTATAGTGTGTAATGGAGTATTGCTTTACACGTTAAGTATACGTGATATGAACAGGACGAAAAAATGTCGACAAAATGATCCGTTACAATCACGCTGAAAGAAAGAGCATTTAATACACGAAAGGTTTTACACACCCATTACATTTTCAAACTACCCAGAAGGAACAAAAAATCTCAAAAATTCATTTTTATGGGACAACAATATGTGCAAAGAATGGAAGGCAAATAATGAATACCTTTAGAATAGGTTTTCAGAAAAAGCACTCTTTGTTGACTGGACATACCCACAGTGATCCCTCTGTATTTATCAAATTAATTATGCATGTATAATCAAAGTCTTAACAAGTCAGCTAAAATACGACCCATCGATGGGTCATATTGCTAACAAGGCACTCTACTGTCTCTCAAACTCACTTATAACTGTAGGCATCTCATGAAACATCTGGCGTATGAGAAAAGTTCCTCTCTCAAATTTAATCATTTCTAGTTAAATCTTATACTTGTTCTTACCTGATACTTACATTTATGAGGAACGTTCCTCTCTCAGATTTTAATCTGTTTATACCTTATTCATATTAAATCAAGAACGTTCCTCTCACAAATGGTTGTATTTCTGTTTATTACTATACCTCATGACGCTTGCGACCCGTGCATTTAAGGAACGTTCCTCTATCATATAATGGATATCTGTTGATACATTGCAAAGTCCACTTAAAAATAATTTTCGAGGAACGTTCCTCTCTTACAAAATCATGTTCCTTGTGATATCCTTTTATTATCAACTAATCAGTGAGTAGCACGCCTCGATTTAAAAATTGAATATACTAAAAGCGATCAAATCCCTGAGTATCAAATGAGTTGAGAAATGTAAATACTATATACAGGTGACTGTGAGAAATATCACTGCAGAACAATTTTCATGCAATTTATTTGTTGGTCCTTATTGTGTATAGCCAGTAAATATGAAACAGATATGGCAGGCTCTCTTGCATGATTAATTTCAAGTTAACTGAGATATATCAAGTCGACATATAATCAAAGTACTGAAAGTACTGAAAAGCGGTTAGCGTGCTTTCATCGAATATGTACAGTGTACAATAACAAAAAATGTATTGAATGGTGTTATTAAAGTAAGCATGCATATCTATGTCCAATGTCATCAGCGAAGAGAAGACACACTGAGTTTTGTAGTACTTAACTAAATGGTAAAATCAATAACATCCCAGACTGATGTCACAAATGTATGTTTCAAAATTTTCAGTTTGAAAGACAGGAAGTTTAATTTCAAATATTTCTCCCTAATTGTCTTCCTTGGTGGCGTCCAAAATGCTCAGAACGAAAAAAAAATATGTTGATGTTGCAAATTTAATTTTCTTTCATGCTCTATTGATTCTGAAATTAGGTAACTGTAAAGGCTACTAGAGCAAACAACTAAAACGAAAATAAAATGATAATCTAAATTCTTTAGATTAATTGATTTGGAGTACTGTACATAGATCTTTAGCTGGCTAGTCTGAGAAAAACGGATGGACGAGCAGAGAATTTGTAAATTAATTAAATTCAGAGAGTTTCAGTTTCGTAGGCTCACTGCGGGTCAGCAGGTGTGACCTGTCATTGGGGAAGCTTACTTCTCCTAGGCACCGGAACTTTCAAGGATCCGTTTTTCTTTTCAGACTGATCACTGTTCATTCTGTATTTTGATACAGATACTGAGTACATCTGTTTATCAATATTATGAACTATTTCTCTCACAGGAAGAAAGACAAGTAAACAAGATAATAAAGTTTTTAGAAATGTACATTATTGACTTTTCTTACAATTAAATGTTAGAATAATTAAATGGTATATGACAATTATTTAAAGAAGAGTCTTGCACGATATGTATAAACGAACATAAACTCAGTATTTGGCAAATATTTTTCATGCAATATTGATATAAAAAAAAAAACGTGTGAAAAAGGAAAGTTGTTGTTTAATCCATCAATACTAGTGTTTTAAAAATTCAAACATTCACTAAAAGTCAATGTATAACAAACAATTTAATTGTCCATTGCAAGAATTACCTAGGTATCATTGTCACTTTCTTCAATATGTCGCATAAGCAATACATTGGTTTTTTTTTTTTTAACTAAAAACAAGTATGCGAATTTCTATCAATATGCCTCTAAGCATCTGTAGTTTAATTTTTATTTCTTCTCAAAGGCTCAAAATGATAATTAACAAATTGGACAAATTCAAATTTAAAAAGTATTTTTACAACTTATACCTTGCATAGGAATTTTGCAAACTTTCAAAAATAATCATTTATTAGATATAATTTTCAATTTTGGCTAATTGTCAAGATTTTTCATGCCCCTTTTTTCTGTGCATATTTAATATCGGCTGATTATTAGAAGAGGATCGAACGCCGAATAATTTTTTTTTCAAATTTTTTAAAATTAATTTTACTATTTTCAGGGTCCCATTATTTTTTTTAATAAAAATGTGATCGTTTATAATCGTTTGTAATAATTAGACTGAGTACAAAATTTATCCCTGGAAACAAAACTTTTATCTTTTAAATAATTTCAATTGAGAAAATAAGGAGAAGAAAACAAACGTTTCATTATGGAAGTAATCCTATTGTTTCCATAACTGTACAACTTACAGATGTATTAAGTATTTTTATATAAAGGCTTTCTTCATGTACTAGTATTACTTAAGTTAATTAAAGGGATGCCTTAATATTTTGGCAAGGAAAATCACACTCGATCGAGAGATTCTCCGATGTTTTGCAGTCGGTAATAACCTTCAACCCCTTTAGCCAGTAATTAACCCATCCTCCCTATGCCCAGTAGCATAATTAGGTCAAATATTTATTGTTCATGAGGGGTACCTTATAATTAATCACAGGCACCTGAATTTTTATCAGTAAGTCTATAAATTAGCCAAATATCGAAACATTCTACCCCCTCTATATATAAATACACAAGGTGTGCAACGCCATCTTGACCCCCTGTTCGATTCAGGCTTCAATTTAACATATAAATCGGATATGCCTACTGGTTTTCGTGAAGCATTGGGTTCAAATATATTTTTCTCGCTATACATTTCTTCCTAAAGTTAAAATCCAACGCGTTGATTATGTTATCAGCTAAACTTCATGCTGACTTCGAATTTCGTTACAGGGCCCGATCGCCGTCAGCTGACGTCAAGGAAATTTAATCTCGACACCAAATGCTCCTATACATAAACTTTTTTAATACAACAATTAGAAATTTATTTCATTGACAAACAAAATCAGAAAAAAAAATTAAAAACCGAAAACTTATGTTGTTTGATAGTCTTGATTTTATTTAACATATGTTATAATTATGTTTTAAAAACAAATCATAGGTAGAGGCTTTGTTGAAGTTTCCGTTGTCGATAGGTAGCGCCTTATGGAAGTTTCCTGTGTCAATAAAAATTGCGTAATATCGTTGGACACATGCCATAAAGCGGTTAGCGAATACGCTAACCGCTTAAAAATAGCTATTGTTGATTGATAAATCACACAGATTTGTTAGGGCTTCCCGGAACATTAAATTCCATTCAAAACATATAATAAAACTGGAAGCTTTGTTTTGCATTTCAGTATGTAGACAATGAAGTTAACTACAGACAAAGAGATCTCTTAACTATCACATGGCGCGTTTGAACTGTGACTTAGTTTTTTCTTTCAAAATTTGCACATAAATCGATTTTGCTCGTGGGAATAGCACTAATTTTATCTATATCTTTATCTATAAAATGTAAATGAAATCCTTACATCCGAATGTACATGAAGAGTGCTTGGGACGACCCGTTGTATTTGTAAATGAGCTTTTTCATGAGAGCTCGAACGGGCCAAAAAATTTGAGAGTAATTTCTCTCTTTATTGATTGATTGATTGTAAATTGTTTAACGTCCCTCTCGAGAATTTTTCATTCAATGGAGACGTCACCGATGAAGGACTACAAATTTTGACCTTTTCTCGGCACTCAGGGCCATAGAGCAGTGAGGGATCTTTATTGTGCAAACGCCTGTCGCTGACACGGGGCCTCAGTTTTTAGGGTCTCATCCGTAGAACCGCAACCGAACTTCAACCACTGCTACCCATATTTTATGGACTTAGGTCAGTTGCAGCCGAGATGTGAACTCACGACCTCCCAATCACGGAGCGAGCGCTCTACCGACTGAGCTACCGTTAACGGTCTCTCTTTATTGAAATGCAAAGCGAATATACGTCCATTCCAAGCAAGATTCATTAAAAGAACAATTTTTTCTTATAACTTTTCACATATCTAAAATTATTTTCTTAACCTCTTGCGCCAGCCTCTTTTATTTTGCACACATTTCACCTCTAAATTACGGTCCACTAAACGGGGGCATTTCAATACATATGATTTAAATCAAGATAAATTGTACAAAGTCAAAATATTCAAAAATAAATACACAACCTCTGACTTTAAACTACAGTCAAGTTATGTTGATTTTACAATAACGCTATGGTTGGGAAAAAATTTTTATTACACTTTCCACGCCATATTAACTAAATACAATTTACTTGGCAATTGCGGGTATTAATGTACATTGCACATTTACATGCATGAAGTATGTAAGGATTTTTACAATTCATGTTAATGTCAGTATGATACGTATACCACGAATCATATCGGAAATTGATTTGCATGGGGAAGAGATCTATAAAAGATTGTAATATGTCGCCTAAACGAACATACCACAAATGAAAAAAAAAATTAGAGTGGAAATCTCGAAATAAGCATTTAATAAACAAACAAACAATGAAAGTATCTTTTATTTTTGCAAGCAGAATGTCCCTCGGGCTTTTATGGTACAAACTGTACAGCACAATGCAGCCCTAATTGCCTTAATGGATGCAATCACGTGAAAGGAACTTGTAAAGGCGGATGTAAAATTGGATATAAAAGGGAACTTTGTGACAAAAGTAAAAAAATAAATGCTTTTCTGCTATTTGTCTAATGTCTTATATTTCAATAATGTTTTACTTTTGCTAAACATTTTATATAAAGTTTGTGACAACGGACGCTTCTGGTACAACTGTTCGAAACAATGCAGTCAAAATTGTGCAAGTCAGTCTTGTGAAAAGGAAGTCGGCACATGTATTCATGGCTGCAATCCAGGATGGAAAGAATTGAATTGTTCTGAAGGTATTTTAAGACTTCGATTGCTAAAATTCTAAAAGAAAAAGTAATATATCTTTACTTGAACCTGTAAGGTTCTTTTAACTTTGTTGCTTTTGAACATTTTTGTATGCTATATACAAAGGCAAAAGTGGCTCGCATGATATTCATATGAAATTCGGATGTGGAACTTTTCGCATGGTTTTTATATGATTTTCGCACGAAATTTATGCGAAAAGGCATTCACATGAAAATCGTGCGAGCCACTTTTCCCTGTGTATGTATGCAAACGTTGAACGTCTCCACACTTATATGTGTAGATAATAAGAATATGGTCGTTCATGCAGCCCATATTGAGAACGAGATCTACATTAGTTCTGGATAGCAAACAATCTTTATTGAATAGCCCCGATTATCCTTTTTTTTATCCCTTCTTTTTTTAGTTACTCTTGAGTTGTTCTCTCCATTTCATGGTCTCTATAGCCTACATGGTTGTTTAATACTCAGTTGATCGTTTAAACCCTTTTACCTTCTGATCTTATTGATGAAAAAGTCACTCATATTATTTGTGGATTTCTTTCAATCATATATATATATATATATATATATATATATATATATATATATATATATATATATATATATATATATATATATATATATATATATATATATATATATATATATATACATATATATATCATCTTATCTTAAGTCTATTATACCTTCATAGATTTAAGATCTAACCTTTAATTAGTATTCCTTTGAGACTGCAAGTTATGGAATTATTTGCACCGGAACCAACCTCTCATGTTTTGAAGGTCTGTGTTTGATCTGCTCCTATTTGCAATATTTTTGAGCATGAATACTGTTCCTTATCTCCATATATTTCATTAAACATGTAGGAATATTCTGATTTTTTCACATTTTGAAAAAAAAGAGTATTTGGGTACACACCTTCATAATACTAATAGTAAATCGTATTAAACTCAGTTTAATAAATTAAAACGGCTTCTTTATTTTGAAATTTCTTTATTTAAACACCGGTGCAGATCAGAGATTACAAGTAACATAAACAAAATACTCTTTATCCTTATTATCCCATACAAAGATAGATTTATATTTTCAGCGTGTCCACCAGGAACGTATGGAAATAAGTGTCAACAGCATTGTAGTGGTCACTGTGCCAATGATGAGACGTGTAATCACGTGACCGGGTTCTGTGAAAATGGGTGTGTAGATGGATATAATGGGTCATTATGTGATTCAAGTAAGTTTTATGTCACGCAACATAAATTGTTTGTTTTATACCAGTATAAAATATGCTAAACAAACGATTTCATGTTACATGTTTCACGATAAACTATGTTTGTAGCGAAAAAATCAAAGACCTTGGTCTATGGATCATGAAAAATATCTTAGACTTTAATCATTTTTATGTTGTATTAAAATGTTGTAAAAATCAAGTACACGTACGGCTTGATCAAAATAACTTTCAACAATTGTTTTCATAGTTATGCTCATTAAAGATGTACATAACATAAATACACAAACATGTTTGCACGTCCTCCAAAATGTCATGTAAGGAATACTTTAATGTGCAAATATTGAATGGAAAAAAACTCAATCACAAGTATTTCAAGTATTTGAAGATAGAAAATTATATATATAATTTTTTAGGGATGTCAACGAATATTCAAATATTCATTCGATGAGTTGATATTCGAATATAAATTTATGATTCAAATATTGGTTTTTTAAGTATATATGCATTTAAAACGGACAAAAATCTGTCAAATTTCAAAAAGGTCTCTTTTGTCTTGCAACTAGACAAATAGAATCGAGCATATGATTTAAAACAAAATTAGAATACATTCAACTTGGATTTTTTTAAGGTGTGAAGAGTGTTTCTTTTAGAATAATTCGTTTGATAATTAAATTAATGGTATAACAGTGTCCCGTAATTACAATTACTTTTTATTGTGGTATGGACGCAGTTTTACACATACACATGGATCCGTTATGTTTTTTGATCAAAAATCATTATCAGGAAATTAATCAACTAAAAATAATTGCTTTTAACTTGTTTTAAGTTATTTGTTTTTATTTCAAAACAATAGATCAAGATAATTTTGTCCAGTAAGTAATTGTTATGCGTAGTATAAATTTGTACAAGTTATCAGTGAAGTTTTGAATTTTCACAATAATTTTTGTTTAATTATGTTTTAGATGCTTACCCTTGATATAATCCATAGAATATTTTGAAATATAATTATAAAGACACTTTAATAACTGTACATTTACAAAACTCTACAAAAATATCATTTCATAATAATGGTATATGATAAAAAATATACTGGTCAACAGGAGAGTGAAGATATATATATATATATATATTAGAATTCAAAACGTATTTATTTCATTTCGAATATTGAATTAGAGTATATGTATATTTGAATATCAATTATTGACAATTTTGACATACCTACATTTTATACAAACTGCCTTAGTTTATTTTGAATTCAATATTATGGTTTCTCCTCGTTTTAGAATGTTCTCCGGGGTTTTATGGTAAAAACTGTCATTGTAAGTGCACAGGACACTGTTTCGAAAATACAACCTGTGATTCAGTAACGGGATATTGTCTGCAAGGATGTATGGAAGAATACAGTGGGTCGAGATGTGATATACTCAGTATGTATATTATAAAAAGGTATCCCCAGAATAAACGAACAATAATCAATCGAATAATAATTATGTTTCTCAGTGTTGTTATTATATCGTCTGAGTCCGTAGATTTTTAGGATATTATAAGATTTTCTGTGGACCTGTCCCACTAACTTTAGTCATGTATTGTGCAAAGCATTTTTAGCGAAGGGGAGCACTAGCGGTTTTTTTTAACTTTGCTTTGTGCCACTTACTTAGACTCTGATAATGTATTTGTGTAACTTAATTTATTGATGATTAAATCGAACAAAAGAATTTCAATTTGTTGATCCTTAATCGTACTATTTTTTGTTTGGGAGCGAACTATATCCTATTATCAAGTGATTATGTTGAATATTGCAACTATTCAATTCATGCATCCTTTGAATAGCTGTATTAAACCAAGGTGACCGTTAAAGCAATCTTGGCCTCTTGTTCATTCCCGCTTTTCATTGCAGCACAGATGACTTATATAGCATACTTACATAATTGGATATATGGATTATCAGGCAGTACAGCTGGACTTGCTTTGTTATTTGTATGCTGTGTAATAATATTTTGCAGGTAGAGTTTTCATTTTCGTTGATATAGTTTTTCTTATCTTTTTGTGACAATATTTTGTTTCCTAGACAAAAATTCATCCTACAAAAAGAAAAAAAGTTTTCCCCCTTTTTTATTGAAAGGTGTGTTAAATGCGAGGATTGTCTTTTCATTACATAAATTTATGGAAAAAATACAATTACTCAACATTTATTTGATTTGTAGACAGAAAAATAAAACGAAGAAGAGCAAAGCCAAACAAAACGCTGCTCGTTATGTGCAGAAAGAAGTAAAGTTGACACCTTCAGATGTGACAAAAACATATCGCCAAGCTCCACATGTTTATCTAGAGCTTGAATAATCTTATATTCAAAATATCTTTATTTAGCATTGTAGTATTCGTAAAAGCTTTGGAAATAAATACTTATATTATGTACCCAACTAGTGAAAGCTAAATGAAAACCATTTTCTAATTGATTTGTTTAAATATATTTCTTCCATAATGAAAATTGTATGAAAAAAACGCTATTTAACAGTGAAGTTTACATTGATTATTTGTTGTTAAGCTTAAGATTATAAAAACGGCAAAATTGAAATCTTTTTCTATATACATGTAACATTGTACTAAAAATGAAACGATTCAAATATTCTTTTAAAAACAATGATCGGCATATTGCATGAAATTATAAAGTCTGCATTATAAAATGTCCTGACTTAAGTTTACATTTATTTGAATAAACTTATATTTGTTTAGTATGATATGTAAATATAAATATCTGGCTCTTTTTTAATCATGAGTAAAAATTCTCAAAATGCACGGACCTTTAATTTCAAGCAAACAAAATCATTATGACAGAAATACTCAAAATACTTCTAATACTGATCTTTGAAAATTTAGCGTTTCTGTAAAATAGATAATTACTGCTGAAAATCCACGATGTTGTAAAGATTCAAGAGAATAGAATAAATGTACAAATGCGTCGCACTTTCTTAATTTGATCTGATCCGAATGTATATGAACAAATAAAGTTCTTCCTCTACAGAAATGCACTATCAGATGAAATTGTAACAGAGCAATCGCCCAAGTTCATTAATTGTTAATAAATGAGAGAACAAGAAGGTCTGATAAGGTTGCAGGTGCACGACGCTGGCGTTGTACCCGTGTTTCCCAAGAGTGTCATTTTAGCTACATTTAGTTAGAGAGAAAGAGAGTGAGCAAACATGGAATTATAACTTGTTGTAGACCATTTCTGCTGTCGTTTATTTATAGTGCTTGATAGAGTTCTAAGAGATTAACATTAGGTTGAATTTTGTAAGAAACTGGGAGAATAAGTTTGAAAGTCAGTGAGAGTGGATGTGCCTTTTAGTTGTGAACTTTGTGTATTATTATAAATATATTTATGTATTCTTATGCTTATAGGCAAGCTCACCGCAGCTTGTTTTTGCTAATTTTATATAAGTCAAATAAAACACTTTCATAGAGATGAATAGTGTCATTTATTAAAATGGCGGTATAAATGTGAACAATTTAAAAAACAAGAAGAGGATCAGATTCACAATCTTTGATTAGCAGTTACGTAAAATATGATGTCTGATCCCACAAAACTGATTAGAAAAAAGTATCTGTAAGACAAGACAATCAAAACATCATATGAAAAAGTTAGCAAAAAGATGGCACATCAAAACAAAATAGGCCAAGGATAGTAGTGAAACAAAATACATGTACATAAAAACAGTTTAAACAAATTGAGTCAAAACAAATCAAATATATGATTTTACATGACACATTAATAACCATTTTAAGGGGTAGGAGTGCAGGGGTGGAGGAGGGTCTTCAAAACAAACGTGCCTGATGTTAGCGTGGTCAGCATGCGGGTTATCACAATACAACTGAATGACTCGCTGAGCTGACCACGTGACCTTACACCTTCTCTTACATGTAATCCATCAACCAAGGCGTGGATCTAAGAATTTTCACAATTTGCTAAAATTAATCCTCCCGGAAATCTCCAACTAAGTTATCGCATTCAATACATAAATACAATTATTATTCTAAAATTTGTTGTTTTATGTATTCCTATGCTTATAGGCAAGCTCACCGCAGCTTGTTTTTGCTAATTTTGTATAAGTCAAATAAAACACTTTCATAGAGATGAATAATGTCTTTTATTAAAATGACGGTATAAATGTGAACAATTTAACAAACAAGAAGGGGATCATATTCACAAGCTTTGATTAGCAGTTACGTAAAATACGATAATGTCTGATCCCCCAAAACTGACTGGAAAAAAGTAACTGTAAGACAAGACAATCAAAACATCATATGAAAAAGTTAGCAAAAAGATGGCACATCAAAACAAAATAGGCCACAAGATGTGACATGCATGTCACATCCATGTTAGATGTGACATACAGATCACATCCATGCCATCCAGTAATATATTGCGGTGTTGTAAATATGTAAATAAACTATGTAAAACTACGAGGGTTGTCCAAGAAGTCGAAGACAGAGAAAACAGTTTAGTTTCTCTTTCCTTAATCAAATTTATTTTCTTGTCATAGTAAAAAGTAAAATTCTATGATCCTGCATTTCATGTTTAATTATGATATCACATTTAATAAGAAACTTATGAAAAAATAAAGAAAATATGAACGAGTACATCGGAACACGAAAGCAAGCATAATTTTCTACTTTCCTTTTCTTGCAGATTCAAATTTTAGTCGAAATTTAGTCGGAAGATCATCTTACATTGTGGACAACAGAGAATACACATTGTTTGACGTCATTCGTAGCCCAGAAAGTTCCTCACTCTCTGCATTTAACAAACTGCACTCTGCATCTTACATGCCGTAACTACTTTCGGTATAGAGGAAAATCTATCATTGAATCTCATACCATTTAAAAACAACTTCTCTATTAGAATCTAATGCGTTAAGGCACTTCTGTACTCTTTTTCCGTTTCTGATGTATAGAAACCATATCCAAAACAATTTATTACATCCCCGTGCGCTAGTTACGCGTTTGACGACGTCATTTTCATCAAACTCAATTACAACAACACTTTAAAAATCATTATACTAATCGTCTGATTCTGATGCTATTTACATGAGAATTTGATATGTTATTAAAATCTTATTTCTGGTTTCACTGATTTAAATTTGAATTCATTATTATATATAGTAGCAAAGAAATAAAAGCAAATGTAATAGGTATACGCGTAAATTATTCCGAATTTGTTCGTGTGCCGACAGACCTTATCAGCCTTCATACAGTACCGACCAGACCCAACCTGACACAAAGCAGTCCCGGAGCAGTAAGGGACTGCTTCTGGACTGCTAAAGCAGTCCCACAGCAGTCCCAGAGCAGCAGTCCCACAGCAGTCCCAGAGCGGTCCCAGCAGTCCCAGCGGTCCCAGAGAGCAGTCCTAGCAGTCCCAGAGGGCGGGGTTTATTTATTTAATGGGCGGAGCTAACTCAGAAATGAGATTCCCAATAAACAATGGAACTATAAAAGGCTGTAGAATTTGATTCTGGGTAGTATGCCTGGAATCCTTACATGTGTGCGAAGGTGATTTATGAACAGTACGCGCATTGAAACAAAATTGAAATAATACTAATTGAATGAAGAAGGCTTTCACACGTACATGTATGAAATTAAACTGAACATGAATATTACACCAGAGCAGTCCTAAATAAAAATTAATTAAAATTTATTATTTATTAATTAAAATAAATCACAATTATCTGGTATATTAATAATTCGGTTTCTTTTTTTTCTGCAATTGATACCGTTTCCCATATTTATTTTTTATACAGAAAATTAAACGTGAATTAATTATTTTACACCAGAATAAGCTTTAGATAGATCTTATCGTTATATGGCCAATTTCCATACTATCGGGATACTCTTATAAATTTTCTTAAGTATTCGGGCTTTTCAAAAAAAAATTCTTTGTTGATTTTGCCAAGTATTAATTTTCAGGCATGATTATTTTTACTGACATGTCAATTGAATCATTTTAAATTTCTCTGTCTCTATAATATTGTGCTTTAAGTTTTAAGTGCCTCTTTTGTTAATGTTAGAGTGTATATCTGTAAATCACACGAATGGAAGCCTTAGATTATGTTCAAAATTAATTAATCGTGAAAGAAATTCATACACATTTCATTTATCAATTTTATTTTTGCTTTACATAGATTGAAATTAGGATCATTGTTGACCAGCATGTTCAATGATGTGAAACGCTGATATGTATACCCAAATAACATACACTGATTTTCTGCCCAAAAGCGATTGAAACCGCGAGTGTTGATACCATTCTTATACACATTAATCGGCGGTGTAAACAGGAGCAATACAAAAAAGAATTAAATCACAATTCCCGGTATTTTCAACTGTTTATTTTTTAAATTGATATACTTTTTAATAACTTGTTTATAAATCAAAAACTACCGGTAATTCATTAATAATTTCCCCAGTGATTTTCCACATTGTTTATGTTACGGAAGAATTAATGGAAGCATTAATTAATTTAATTTATTAATTTTATTTTATGGTCTTTTAATAAAGTGTGATATTTTATATTTGAGGGTTAAAAACATGTACCTTTTTTAATTAAAAATCATTTATCAAACTATAATAATTATTTTTAAATAGTACAATGGCAAAATTTTAGGTTTTTATTTTTACATTAAATACCCCCATAATAAAAAGGCCTACATGTGGATATTTTTTTTCTCATAAATCTTATCTTATATTTAGGGAAAAAATTATTCTTCTCCTGACTTCCTTATTTAACAAGTTTATTCTAAACTACATTTGTGTAAATATACAGTCTAAGTAAATATTTATATATAATAATCTCTACTTATTAAAAGATTGTAAGAAATCCTTGCTTTTTAAACAGTTTAATTTCATCTCTGCTGCAAGTAAACAAAACAACAGGGGGCCTGCAAATTCAGAATACACAAAGGGGCGGAGCTATCATGTCACTCAGAACCTTTTTTCACACATGAGTGAACAAAGCAGTCCCAGAAAGCAGTCCCAGGGACAGTGGGACTGCTACACTGCTGGGTCTGAAGCAGTCCCAGAGCAGTCCCACAGCGGTCCCAGAGCAGTAGAGAAAGAAAAATAGTGCTTTCAGAGCGTCCCAAAGCAAGATTGCTTTCTTATATGGGTGTCAGGTTATTCTTGTATAGTGAAGCAATATTATTAAAATGAAAGATATTTAAGAATTCACCATTTTAAAGAACATTGAATACCGTATGTGGCAACGCACTTTGAAAAAATTACGCACTTTGAAAAAATTTTTCAAAATAAACATTTACCAGGTTAACGCACTTTGAAAAAAAATTTTTTTTTTCAACAATCACATTAACGCAGAGTGAAAAAAAAAATGGCTTAGTCAATATTGAACAAATCTTATTCATGATAACTTATCATTTGAAATTTGATACTTTTTGTCCCCCGCTTGAAAAGTGGGGGATATTAATGTTTTGTTAATTTTTTTCTGTAACGCTTTCGTTTCCAACGAATTCGACAACCCTTTGGGCTTTTGCAATGAAATTTAACATAACAGAATCCCTGTAATTAAAGACCCCTTTTGAATTTGGGGTCAAAAGGTCAAAATTCAAGGTCGTAAAGAACTACGAACGATAGTATTTTCTTCCGCCTATCTCTAAGTCAATTCTCAAAAGTTAACATCTTGGAATGATTCTCAAAATTTTTATACATATTTATATGAATTTTCATAAAACCTTACTTATTTGGGATACCAAAGAGAGAAAATAATTTTGGCAAAACTTGTTTTTTCCACAATAGAAATCAACGGAAAACTGAAAATATTTTTAAAACAACTCCCCCCCCCCCCGTGAAACAAAAATTCCTTTTTACAGATAATATGGACTGTCATTTTACAAATTTATGCCAAAGCTTTTTGTGTTTCTCATATGTTTATAGACAAAAAACGAAAAAAAAATGCTTATTTTTCACCAATTTTAAAGCTATTTAAAACTAAATAATTGTATTTTATTAATTTATATATGCTTTATTTATTTGCGTAAAACATGAGAAAAGATATAGATACATGTTAAATGAACAATTCCTATGAAAATATCATGTAAGTTAAATACCTGGAGGTTAACAGAGAGATTATCAGATATGGTATCAAATTAACATCGAAAAGCAGACAGGTACTTAATATAATTAAATGTAATTAATGTTATTAATATTCTGATTTTCCTGAAAATGAACATAAATAGACTTTGAGATTTAAAAGAACAAAATTTCGATTTACTACAGACTTCCTTGTACAGTGCTTATACTGCATTTAGAATGCTCTTTTTTCCAAATATCATTGACACTTAAGTTTACGAGTTATAGAAATAGATACATCTGGGTGGGAATGATAAAGAGTTAAGCTGATAGACCTTAAATCAGCCAGTCTTTTCTTCGTTGTCCGTTTCTAGGTTTTCTTCAATCCATCAGTTTTTAAAGAAACACATCAAAGTAAGGGCACCGCAAAGCGGAGCATTCCTTCCCAAAAAGCATGTTCAGTAAATCAAGGCAGCATTTGACATCGATCGCGATACATACAAATTACGTCAATTCCACACAGATAAAAAAAACATACACATAAAGTAATAACACACATAATCGCATCATATATCCCACATACGTTGCGAGGAGGTAATACTGTTGTCTATTTCTAAAATATACATGTAAGTCTAATTCCTTTTGTTTCATGAAAATTTTTTCAAAGTGCGTTAAATGTTTACATGGTGTAAAATTATGATGTACAGTCTTAACGCACTTTGAAAATTTTTTTCAAAGTGCGTTGATTTGGTCCCAAATTCAACGCACTTTGAAAAATTTTTTAAAAGTGCGTTAACCTGGTCCCAAAAATTAACGCACTTTGAAAAAATTTTTCAAAGTGCGTAATTTTTCAAAGTGCGTTGTAACATATGTGGCAACGCACCCGTATAAGCAGAATTTGGCCAACGTAACGCCAACATGTCGGTGTACAAATACGTTGAGCCTACATTGGGACAACATGAGAATTATCGTTGTATGATACTGGGCCAACGTAACGCCAACATGTCGGTGCAACGATGCGCCGATGAGCAAAATTACATTGGCCCAATATAATTTTCCGACATTGGACCAACATATCTGACAACGGTGGCCCAACATTGGACCAATGTAAGCTTGCTATCTGGGTTTTTCGATTTTTTTAATGGCAAGGAAGCAACTAGTGTTTGTTTTATTTTTCTGTTTATTCTGACCAGGATGTTTATGTTTCTGAGAAATGTGAATAATAACGCTGCTTGTATGTAAAGGGTCAGTGGAAAAATTCCCCTTGTTTTCGTTATTTCTAAATTATATTGACATTCATATTATATTTATAAATGTAATTGTATCGGGGAAATAAATATTTCATATTACGAAAAAAAATAACAATAAAGAGCCATAATTGTATACCTATAGATTGGGGTATACAGAAAGTATTTTTACTATAGAAAGAAAAATAGTGCTTTCTTCATAAAGATTGCTTTCTTATATAATTATTCTTGTAAGTGAAGCATTAAATAATGCAAAAACCATCAAGGTCATAACTGAAAATTGATAATTCAAAATAAACATTTAATCCTTAGAAACAACACTCACATAACAGAGTTAAAACAAAAAAGTTACAATTCTGACAAGCATTCGATTGCAATTTCGGTTTCCTGGTGTCACAATGTTTTGTTTATTTATTTATTTTTTATTTTAAAACTATATGTTTTTTTGAAACGCAAAATCATTTAATTAAAGCTATTGAAAAAAAAATGAAAAATGGCTTTCTTCTCTTTTTAAGTATTTAAAACCCTTGATGATTTTTCATACCTTAATGTTATTTATGTATCTAGATCTGTACACTATTAATTAACCTTTTTCCCTCTACTTCGCAGAAAATATTGCATTGAAGTTTGAAACCAACCAATTCATTTTAGATTTGTTTGGCACAAACTGATTTCAATTACTAAAGCTTTACTCTATATCAAGGGTGTTATGGCCTAAGTGAATTACATATTTACGTCATTTTCACATTGTGACGTCACAGACATGGGTCAAAACATTTCATTACATATGATATTTATAGAAGATGTGTATGACTCTATGTGTGCAAAATTCAATTCTGATCTCATTTGTGGTTTTGTAAATAAAGAGATTCGCGAACTTCCTGATCAACTCTCGTAAACAGGCTTTCATGAGTTTATCTATATGTGAAAAATCTACATTGCATTTCACACACGTTGATAGTATATCTTCAACCTTTTATTTGAATTAGTCTTTTACGATAATAATGTCAACGACAAGAAAAATTGCACGCATGACAAAGTGGTTACATCGTCTGCTCTAGAGTCGCAAAGCAAGAATCTGATACTATATCGTCGCTGGTTTATATCTATTACAGGAAGTGGCGACCGATCCACAGGATGAGACCATATAAATATGAGGTACCGTGTAAGTGGTTATTGGCACGGAAACAATTTTCTCACTGTTCCAAAACCCCGAGTGTTGGTATAAATTCGAGGCCCTCAAATTGGTTGCGTTTCAATATGACTGAGGGAAGTTAAACATCAAATTAACAAACACATGACCGGATGAGTTAAAGTAAATAACCGATAGGGAAGGGTGGTGCAGTAATATCAAATTTTTGATATATTTGATATATTGTCCCTGTATTCGGGCATTGGATTCAAACATTTATGCATATTTTTAATTCATCGTTTTTTATCGAAATTTGTCCATTGTCTGTCGTTGTCGCTGTTGTTGTCAGAGTTAACGTTGTCGTAAACTTTTCACAATTCCATCTTCTTCTTCTGCAGAAATACCGTACTAATTTCAACCAAACTAGGCACAGGGCATTATGTGTAAAATGGATTCAAGCTTATTAAAATGAAGTGCAACGCTCTACTCCAAGAGGTGATAGACATAAAAATTAATGGCATCATTGAAATTTTCTTCTTGATGTCAAGATCTAGTAAATGCCTTCAGACTAATTTTTCAGTGCTGGATCCATTATGACGTCATAATCACTTTTAACTTTCTTTTTCCCGCACTTTACGGTTCCAATAGAATTGTGAAGAATATAAGGTATTTTCATGGAATTCAATTTGAAATCATATACAAGATAATCCCGATACCTATATTAAATTCGATATTATTTAAAAGAAGAGGCCAAGAACATGCAAATCATCGTTTTCTGAAAGAGTGTAGGCAATTTTGGATACCTTTTCTTTGTCTGATATGGAAAAATACTTAATTAGATTCATGACTGATTTTCTTCGTTTTTCATTGGAAATGATAGTTTAAAATATTATTTTTCTTCTTGTTTACATATAAAATATGCCATGAAAAACCTAATTTAACTAAGCTAAGATTATAAATCATCATTAAAGGAATTTCTCAAATTTGATAAATCTGTAGGCACCTCTCATGTACTAGATCTTGACCTTAAGAACCAACTGGCTGGGAAGATAAAATCCATATGGAATTATTATCAGATAGTGCAGATTTTAGTTTGTTCATGTCATGATCCCCAGAAAAAGGGTAGGACCACAAAGGACGATCGAAATGATAGAAAATAAAATTTTCTAAAACTTCTTCTCAAGAACAGCAGAGCTATAATTGGTCATATTTATATGAGAGTATTTTCAGGTGTTTTACATTCAAGTTTATTTAATATTGTAGCATAGGAATATATAGGGATAATTTTCAAAAATCTTCTTCTGAAGAACAGCATAGCTGATTGATTACATGTATATTAATATGGAAGAACCGCCAGTTATTAAGTTTATTCAAATCATGACACCCATAGGTAGAGTGTTGCCACAATAAAGGTTTAAGCAGAAAAGTCGCAGTTAATAAAAATATATAGATGCATGTTTTGTTCAAATCATGACCCCAAGAAGTTAAGTGCCATAACAATGAATGCTTTGAATAAAAAAAATCATAGTAAAAATATTGAAAAATTCTTTTTGTTCAAATTACAACCCTTTCCTTTAGGGTAGGTCGGATTACTTTTCCATTTGATCTTTTCAATACTAAACTGATTTTTGCTTTTTCCTAGCCACAGTGCTCAGGTTAGCGATATAACCCTTGGGCCTATTGCTCTTTTCCCATTGTTAATGGCATTCTATACTAAAAGTGAGACATGCAGTACTATTACATTTTTGTTAAAAAAGGAAATATTTTAGAATTTAAATGACAGTGGATAGCATATTAAATTCAACCTTCCGTATCTGCAGTCTTCTTAGTTATCAACATTACAACTCCTTCACTTATCATTGTTGTGCGGATATGTTTGTAAGATATCTAATGGTTCTAACTGTATGTGGAATTTATTATTGTTCAGCATATGGTATGTATACCTGAATGAATGTTCTTTTTTCTCCTTTCAAATCATTGTCTATGGGGGCCATCTTAAAAAAAATGTTTGCTTCAATAACCTAATCAACGCACTTTGAAAAAATTACGCACTTTGAAAAAAATTTTCAAAGTGCGTAAAATTTTTCAAAGTGCGTTAAATTTTGGACACACTCAACGCACTTTGAAATTTTTTTTCAAAGTGCGTTAAGAATGCACATAATAATTTTTTCCCATGGAGGCATTTAACGCACTTTGAAAAAAAAATATGAATGAAAATAAAAATTCTAGACTTAGATTTTAGTAATAGAGGAAATCAAATCGTAATAATTTTATCTTTCGAAAAACTTTTTTAAATTTACATGAACTCATTTAACCTCATTGAGAACAAGGAGAAGACGAGTAGAAGGTCTCTCATCCAAACTCTTTTTTTCTTAGACATTGTACATAGCCGTCGGCAGCAAATTGAAAGTTGACCCCACAGGTAAGCCCCAATTTTAAATGCATACATGTTTTTTTTATGTATATCTTTGCAAAATATTTTTGTGCCTACATGTAACTCCCCTTTCCGTACTGATGCCTATGCTACACCCAAATATATGTGTTTACATAACTGGTATGACGTTGAAAACTTTCAATAAATTTAAGTTTACATAAAAAGAATGCAAACTTGATAAAAATTTAGTACAGTAAAGCATTTAAGCGAGAAAGAATTTTCTAAGTATGGAAAAATCAAAATCGCTTACCTTCACACCCTGATGTGACCTCTTCACAGAAGACCTATCAAACAGGTTCAATTATTTATCATACCTAAGATTTGCAGGAATATTGACAAATCCATACACAGTTTTTCAAAGTGCGTTAATATGGTCCATATTAACGCACTTTGAAAAGAAATTTTATTTTTTCAAAGTGCGTTGACTTGGTCCCAAAATTTAACGCACTTTGAAAAAAATTTTCAAAGTGCGTAATTTTTCAAAGTGCGTTGTAACAGAGGTGCAATATAATTTTGTTTAAATAAAAAAAAACATTGTAATTGTATATGTTTAAAGGGACTTTGAATTTAAACTGTAAATATAGAGTTTTGATTGATAATACAAATAATTTTATTTATTTCTAAAATGGGTTTTTTCATCAATTCATAATACATGTGTATGTAGTGCAATGAGGCAACATTACATGGATATACACATCTGTGGAGAAGTTATAGTTTTTTTTTTTATTTTAATCCCTCAAATTCACACATTGCTCGTCGTTCGATGAGCATTGGTATTGTAACTGTTTAAGCAACATAATGTTGGATAGCATCAATTCAACATCGTGTTAACATTGCTGTTATTATAACTATTAAAAACCCTAGTGTTAGATGACATCAAGTCGACATTGTGCCAACATTGCAGACATATTGACATTATTCCTTCTTTTTCTTGTTTACATCGGTCAAATGGTCGACATCATTACGTTAAACGATATTGAGTCGACATCGTGTCCGTTTTTGTTTTTTGTTTACATCGTCGACATTGCTTTGTTGGACTATATCGAGTCGACATCGTGCCAACATTTCCTTCTGTTTTCTTCTTTTCACTGGTCACATGGTCGACATTGAAGTGATGGTCGATAACGGGTCGATATCGTTTCAACGTTGAACTATATTTCTTGTTTACATAGTCTTCATCGTCAACACCGCAGCATTAACAATGTTAATTCAGTATCAAATCAATATTGTTTACACTACGATGTCATCGTTGTAAACATGGAAATTATAAAATTGTAGACGATGTTCACTCGATATCAAATCAATATTATCTACTTTGCGATGTCGACATCGACGATGTCGACAAACAATGTAGAAATAATAACAATTAAGACGATGTAAACTCGATATTGCGTAAACGTTCTTAACTTTGCAATATTGATGATATCACCATAATAAAAAACAATGAAGACTATGTAATCACAATATCGTGTCTACAGTGCCGACATTGCAAAGTTGACAATTTCAATAAAGAAATACTAACAATGTATATGAAGACGGTGTAAACACAATACCTAACTACTAACAATCTCTACCTTACAATGTTGACATCATCGAACTGACAACGTGAACTGCACCTGAATGCGTATTTAAATATTTGAGTTTTTCCCCAAGTTGGAGTCTTTTCGGATGAAGTTTCAACTGAATTCCTTTTTATATTTTATTTCCAGCATAATCGAAGATATGTAGTTCATGTCATGTCTACCTAGACGTCGTTTTATAAATACGATAACCTTGTCAAGAACTTTTGAGTGGTTTGGGCTATAACTTTCATATCTCTTAGAAGCTACCTTACTTTCAAACCCTTTTTTGGTTACCACCAAATTTGACCATTAGCTTTTACCCCACTTTTTGCAAAACAAATTCCACCCTCTTGTCTTGGCCTTAAATTTTGATTAAATGATGCTAGGGCTTCAAATGTATATTCATTGTGACAAGACCTTTCAATGGGTTTAAAAACTGTAGATTATTTAATTTTTGCGAAACCTTACTTTCGCAAAACCCTATTATTAGATTGCTTTTAGGTATTTATAAACGAGACAAAAAGCAAAAAGCAAGACTTTTTTTGTATATAATCCCAACTGTTACAAAAATATACGAGAATGTAATTTTGTCGAGCAGAGAAACTTGCGAAATTGCGTGAAAATATGGATCTGGCGAATAAGAGTGACTTACAGTATATTTGATTTTTTGACATTTTTGACATTTACCTTAGAGTTTGGTTCTCTTTTAAAAACATTAATCTGTGCAGAAAATTCAAAAAGTTGGCTCTTTAGATGTCATATTTTACAGGTGTATTACTTGTGACAAGACCTTCTATTAGATACCAAGATTTTGACCTTTTGACCATGACCTTCGGGCTTTGATTTGTATTTGAAAAAAAAATTTAATCCTCACAAAAGCTGTCATACAGGGGCTTCAGTGTTTAAAAAACATATCTTGTTTTCATTTTAGAAATACAAGGGTAAAAAATGATTTAGATGATAAATGTTATAAGTTTATTAAATTTACTGTGGAAGTGCAAAATATTGAACATTGTACATTTTTATATTTCGACCTTGTTTTTCATTCACATCAATAATTTATCTTTACAGATATTTTATCTAAAGGAAAATCAACAAACCAATTTCCAACATGGCCATGTGTACCAAATTGTCGTCAATACGAATCACACAATGCCGTTGATGGAAACACTCAGAGTTGCATGAGAACAGACGTAATTAACGCGAGGCCTAAAACATTTACGTGGTGGTATGTGGACCTCGGTGGAATAAAAAGCATATACAGTGTTAGAATACTGTTCAGTCCTTTCAGTAATGGTGGTAATACGTTATTTAACGTCTTTTTTATTTCGCTAACATACTTTTCAATCAACATGCTTATATTAACAAATGGCTTTATGTTCACCGAAGTTCAGGCAGATTTAATTTTAAACAATGAGTGTTTCAAGGTATGAGTGGTAGAAAGTCATAATGAAAAAAAGTTTCCAATCTAAATGGGTTTACCATAGAATTCAAATTGCAGATCTATTTTACTGAACAGAAATCAACAATTAAAGACTCGGCTACGATAAGGAGGGTACTAGTTCAAATTCGTAGTGCATCGTATTGGAAGTTTAATTGTGACATCATGAAAAATTTAACAAGCGACAAAACTCAAAATAACGACATGATGATAGTTAAATATCAACTTGAATCTATTAATTTTATCAATTATTTTTGAAATCTTGTAAAAATTTAAATAATTGATAACAGTACTGTAAAGTATCTGGGTATGTTAAGGCAGCACACAGATAAGAATTCGGCGAATTTTTACTTTTTTTGTAATATGTAACACAATAAATCGGAAAAGTAATGGATTACACTTTTGCTTTCATTATCTATTCTATAGACCTCAATGGGACCTACACTACAGTAAGCACTCCCCCACGACGTCATCATGTGACGTTTATAAATAGAAAATATGCCCTAATGAAAAAGTGAAAAGTTCATCACTACGCCGGGGATAATTAAATTCTATTTGTTATAATAGTTATGCAAAATAATCTCTACACCATGAAAAGTGCTGCTAGAATCCTACTATCCTATCACAGAAAAAGTCATTCAACACTTTACAATGAAATCTTACCAATTTTTTTTTTACATTTTGTATATATGATCGAAAAAATTTCATTAAAACCCGTTAAGCATACGATTCTAACAGCACTTTCCAAAAACTATAGGATAAGAACTTTTGATAGAAATTATGTGTCAAAGTATGCGGAGTAGTGTTGAACTTTTGCATCTTTTGTGACGGCAGAGGATAGGCTGATCGGGGAATAAAAGCACTGTCTGTTGTCATTATACGAAGAAATCGTAGAAATATATTTGCATTCTTTATTCATAAGCTTTATTTATTTACTGCAATAAGTATTTTGATACCCCAGTTACATGTACCCATCAACTGGCTAATTTCTTTCCATAATCCTTTTAACGCTAGAACACCTTATCTTATCCTCCTTCAATGAGTAAAAAATCTGTCAAACAGTTTGTCGTGTGTTGCCACCTTTGTGACGTTTAATAATTTGTTTGAAATTCTCAGAAGTATTATTAACAATGACATATAATTTTAAGCAGACACAGGATATCAAGATGAGAAATAAACCAATTTTGTAAAGGGAGATAATCCAAAGAACTTTATTCGGTAATAAGCAATATTTGCCCCCCAAATCTAACTTTGATGGAGATATATGTAATTAAGTTCTTAAACAGGGGAGTATATGCTGACTTCAAAGCACTGAATATTTTCATAAGTAATGACGCCATATGTACGTAATGACGTCACAAACATGACGTAATTTTCAGTTTTTATGAATTTTACAGAAAAATGTACATATTTCGTCGATATTTTGAGTAAAAGTCACCGAGCGCATGTGTGTTCAGGATCAATATTTTGATATAATGTGTAGAATGATAATATCAATGAAATATGTCAATATTGTTCCTGAACAAACTTGCGCTCTATAAAATTTAAAGCTAAAATTGTTGAAATTTTGTCCATTTTGTCCTCTTTCTGAAAAAGGATATAAAATTGGACTAGTTTGTGACGTCATAAAAACAAAAATCGTAAATACACTGCTTTGACACTATAATATTTTCTGTTAATTTATATTTCTCATACAATTTATTGAATTCAGCACATTTCAGGAAGTTTTCAAAATTTGACTTTTATGGGGGCAAATATATGCAATATACCGCATATAGTTCTTTACAGTTATTACCACTTAGATTTAACAGAAAATCATGAAAATTTGTAAAGAGTTTGGAATTAACCCCCGTGACAAATACATAGCTATTTGAACCACAAAGAAACGGAAAGTTTTGTCCATATTCAAGTTATGCACATTTCAATTAATTTCTACGCCATCAGATCGAGTTTAAATACTGTAAATTCCTCATTTTTCGAGGGTACTTATTATCACGAAACAGCTCTTTACCGTCAAATCGCAATAATAATTATTCGCGAATGAACGATTGATGAGGAGAATTTACATGCAATTAAGCACAATAAAAATAAAAGCGAGTAACTTAATTTCGCGTTTAATGCTTCTCGCGAGATTACGCAATACCTAATTCCTAGGTAATAATTAGGAATCTACAGTATAGATTTTAAGAAATCCTTATCTCTAAAGTTCACGTCAAATAGCTGACTTTGACGTCATATTGTATAAGCAAGTAGAATATTTTGTCGTAGCCTTAAGATATCCGTGTAATAGTAGAAAGTATTTCGTCAAATATGACGTCATCAGCCTTGACATGTCGCAAACAAGTGATCCAAAGAATCACTGATTAAATAGAAAAAAAACGCTTTTAATAAAATTTAATATGAAATCATCGCTAGCCTATCTTTTTAACCTAATTATTAAAACTGAAAGAAAATAATGTATTTAATACAATGTTTATCGCTAGAACAATTAACGTTTTCTGATCAACAAAAAGTTCAAAGAACTTGACTGGTTTGTTTGAGATGAAATATAAAATATAAAATTGCTTATATATAGGGTATTTTTGAAAAGTACTGGGAGCTGATTCCGGCAAACATAACATTTTTTTATAACAGAATGAAAGAAAGTGGAAATTTTTAGCTATTGTACGCATTTTCGCCAAAATTTCCAGTACTTTCTAAACAACACTAGCTCCCAGCACTTCTTGGGTAGGGGAAGTAAACATCTTCAATGTGTACCAATTACAAGCGTATGCCCTTGCACTAGCACTGTCCACATTTCCTTCATTCAACTCAACTTATTTCCATTTTATACTAGTCACGTGACGAACATCTGATACATGCTATATAACTGACACCCTGTGCAGCCTAGGCCGGCCTATCCATAATGGATACACTATAGCTATATTTCATTTTCTGCATGTATTCAGCTACGTTGTTGATTAATTTAAAAAAGTAACGCATATTAAAAAGTGCTAAATGCAAGACCACATTCTCCAATTTGGTGCTTTACAAAGTTGAGGAATTTTTTTTTTAGATTCTTATACAATGTATATTATTCCGATGAAGTACTTATTTTCAAGGGTCAGTTCCTGTACAAACATAAAAAAATCTTTCTGTTTTTTTGAAAATGACCATGACTGCTCGTATCACAGATGAGAAAATCTTAACAATTTGAATGACAGACAAAAATTAGGAAAATTGAGAAATATCACTAACAAATTAAATTACATCTCTGAGTTCTTTGTTTTATATAAAGTAAAAAATTTATTTTAACATTTTTAACACAATGCAAGTATTATTATATATTTTAGACTTTTATCTTGTGATAATTTTTGTTTATTTGGACTCTACAGTTTCCGGAGAAATTTGGTCTGAACCATCCAGGTCCACAACAAGACACATCTACATGTAACTGATCATGAGACACGGGCTTGTTTTGATCAAATTGACAGAGAGAACATTTGAAAGGTCGATTTTTGACTGAACACAATACCACCATGTGTCAAGAGGATTAAGTTGAAAGAACTCTGCAAAAACACTCGCAAGATCACTAAGAGTTTTTGTAACTGTTTCAGGAACTACATTTTTCCTTTTTTTTATGTTGGTGTCTATGGAGCGCACTATGGGTTTCTGATATTCCCCTCTTCTTTCCATCACTTATTAAATAGGACATAATATTTATTATTCACTACCTGGTATCTGTAACACTCCCTGCTTAATCCTCTGTGTGATTCTTATCCAGACCCATCAACAAACTGATACATACATTTAAAAACCAACATCATCTCTGACTATTTTGAATGTGTTTCTAGTCATGGTTCTCAAAACATAGAGAGTATTTATTTAATATCAAATACCGTAAAATTTCTGGAGGTCTTTCTCAGATGCTTTCCTTTTTTCAGGTCTGTAGATACTACTTTAAAACTTTTGTGACTTTAATTACATCTTGAGTCTTTCTGGATTTCAATGGGTTTTTTTCTAATTAAGGTCAGACGACATGTTCCTCAAAAATATATAATTTTTCCTAAGAATTTGTCTTTGAAGTATAGGTACTTATACAAGTTTCCTCACAAAAAATTAGGGTACCTTACCAGGCATTTGGCCAAGATACCGTAGGGGCATATTTCTTATATAACCCTTATGGGTAATCTTCTAAAAGGCCTATAACACAGTTTTTGATGTACTAATGTTTAAAAACATTTTGAAAACAATGTAGAAATCAGAAGAGATTGACAAACATTAAAAAAAATATATAAAATACCAAGAGATACAAAACATTTATTTGAGGAACGTGTCGTCTGACCTTAAAAAAAACACTTTTAACCATACCGAATGTTCTGTAATGCACTTTCCTTTAAAATATATCTTGACGTTATTCTTGCACCACCGACGTTAAAGGATTTCAACGTTTCGTTTAAATCGTTGTCGGGTAAATCCTCAGAATTCGTTGTCAAGGTATGTCACTCATCATTTTTTTTTAAACATGTAGAACCTCTTACTTCGAAACTATTATAATTCAATTTTTATAACATACACTGAACCAAACCTCTAAGTGTTCACCTAACAATTTTAAGTTTTAGAGAATAAATTCACATAGTAAATAATCTCTTTAGTTCATGGATATCGATGCATATTTCAGTTCGAAGTTGCGTAAATTTCATGCAAGTATCTTGTCAGAATTGTAAGCATTAAAATGATGATTCACATATAACAATCTCTATGGAGTAAGATTATCACTTGTTTTTATGACTGCAGGGTAAAATACTATGTACCCCTTAATAGGAGATTGACCCGTCTGCTTCCAAACCGTTGAAATTGTGTGGTAGTAGGGGGGGGGGGTTTCTTTGACATTCCTTATAAAAAGATATAAAAATCAAAATGTGTTCAATGGGATTCAGATCCGGGGATTTGGCAGTGCATCATCACACAAATGCCTTTTGGTCAATATCCTTGGGCGTTTAGCACGTAAGTGCACAGCCTTAAGGGTGATTCAGACAGATGATATTAGACTGCCACGAGCACCGATTTTTTATCATTTTCATGCAATTGAAATTTTTTGTTTTCATGTTTCGAAAATTGTTTGAAGACAATTTAACACTTTTTTAACCAGGTGTGACGCAAATGGCAAATAAATAATTCTGTCCTAAGAAATGCTTTCTGAGAAATTAAATACAATGTAATTTGATTTTAACCTGTTGTACCTCAGTGAACCACTCCTAAGAAATCACGAGTTTTCGGGTTTGGGCAGACCCCCCCCCCCCCCACCCCCTGTATGCACCTTAGCCTCCGCGCAAATCACATATAGAGGATCCCAGTTCACAAGGCTCGAAACATTTCTCTCTTGTTTGAACAAGGCGAAAATTTGAGTTGACCAATGAAATTCTTCGAAACAAAAAATTAAACAAACCACCGGATACAATACAAATGTAAAATTATCGAATACAAATAAGAAGTTTACACTACACATAAGAAATTATACAATGCAAATGAAAAATAATACAACACAAATGGAAAATTACAGAATAAAAATGGAAAATTATAGAATACAATTAAAATTATACAAAACAAATGATAATTATACAATACAAATTAAAAATCATGGAATACAAATAAAAATTTTGACAATACAGACATGAGAAATTATACAATACAAAAATAGATCAAATATTGCAACGTTTGAATGCCATAGTTACATGTAAGAGCTTCTTTTTCATTCAATGATAATGCGAAATCCTTACTACCAGGCTGGTGAAACCTTGCCATTCTTATTGTCGTCTGCGTCTTTCGGAACTCCAAGGGTTTGTTTATTTAACCGGGAACGAAAGTGAAACAAGAGATACCCTGGTACATGTATCCGAAGGGGTGGAACACGCAGTTTTGTTGGAAGGCAAACTTGACGGTCACGTGACAGACTCTACCAATAAGATTTTTTTACTAGTTATTATTGCAACCCGGAGGACCTGACTGCTCTAAACATATAAGTTTTAAGTTTTTGGTGTATTATATTCAGGTGGGAGAAGTTATTCAGAATTAAAGGTTATCTAAAATAAAAAAAATATTATACATCAAAAAGTTCTTACCTTTATAAATTACAATATATTTACTTCCATAAAGTGAATCTTTAAAAATAAATATGTTTTCCATATTTAATATATAAAGTTGCTTATCATTAACTATTGAAAAACGACAGGTCCCTTTTTTTAGAACAGCGAATTTTAATTATTATCGCATAAAAACGTACAATGTATGTAACACAGTTCGTGTTTAAATGTAATGAGTATAGACAAATTTGCTTTACATTGAATTGTTAAAGTTTTCTCCCAAATACTTCAAAAGAGCATAGAACTAAAACCCCGAAATATAGAGAGTCCACAAAGAGAGGTAAAGTGAAAGAGTGATTTAAAGGAATTAAGAATGAATCCAAAGAATGCCGTATTCTGGAAAAACAGGGTATTTTGTAGCCTCGGATATAAAAGTTTCATTGGCTGTCTTACCATTACACACAACCTACGCTTTGTCCAAAGGTCTTTCCATTGGCCTATGGACCCCAACATGGCACCGCCCTCAAATACAGGTAAACACTCATTACTAGTATTTATGGACTCAGTCCCCATCTTCTCACCAAAGGAGTTCTAACGCTAAACTCTTTTAACTATCTACTTCAAAGTTGCCAATTTTATTACTCTTGGTCAAGAATCTTAATTGTGACGTTCCATCACCGTGATATGAATAAAAACCAAGTTTGAAAAATTCAAATAAAATGTCCGTTCTAAATCCTATAAGTTTACACGTCATCTGTTTTGCATACAAAGATTGCAAAGTTTAATCTGACGTTGTGCCTCAATAATAACAACTTGGAGAATAGGAATATATCGTATTTTCATGAAATATCTCAAGTGAGTGTCATTCAAATCATGTTAACCATTCACAAATTAATGATTATATTGAAATCCCTCTTCTTTGAACATTGAGTTTGTTTTAATGCTGTTTCAGACATATTTCAACATGATTTTAAATTTGTACCATTCGAGTTGTACTATGTGGCCTTTTCTCTCAATATTTGGTACATGTCTAGATCTTTTGCAGTTTGTGTTCTTTTATTATTTAACTATCTAATAATAAGCGACTGTACAAAAGTCCTTAAATTACGACTACCGCTATATTTAGAACGCATTCATTGATATTTAAGGTAGGTTGTTTCATAAAGAAATAAGTCATATTATTATAAAAACTTTAATTCAAAGTTTATGACAATTTGACCCATGACCTTACAAACTATCTGCAAACAATTAGGACCACGCACATTTCAAGAATTATTACGTTTGAACATCCAAAACCAAACTTACTAACTTTGAGGTTAAAAACCAAATTCCTTGGTTACGATATGTGAATCTATAGCAATTCAGTACGACAGTTGTCATTGTTTGCACTCCTTTAAACTCTGAACATGTACGTATTATCTAAGTTCTTATTTAACAGTAACGTAAATCTTTACATGCAAGTTATTATACTCATTTCATTGATAAAAGTAGAACATGGTAAATGCAATTTTTTTTATAGATAAGCTACGACAAAATGGACGCTTTGCTGGATTTTCCCTTTATCTCTCCAACACCACAAAGAAAGAAGAAGGTTACCGTTGCTATATTGACGGTCCAGAGTTACCGCCCCTGGACTTTAATACAACATGTATTGGTCATGCACGTTACGTCATCTACTATAATGAGAGACTTCCTGAAGGACAATATCTAGAAGGATATCCATATGGCTATCCGGACGGTTTCCAACAACTTTCAGTTACAGAGTTGTGTGAAGTAGATGTACAGGGTGCACATAAATTCTTGTTTTAATAATGCTTCAGGACATATTTACTGAAAAAAATGGCTTCATTGATTTTAGATACATAAATTGATATTTTTCCATTCACATTCTATAAGGCTGTGAAAAAATTGGAATGTATGGTCAGAACTGCAATATTGAATGCCCAGAAAATTGTCAAGAAAAAAGATGCCGCATCTTAGACGGAACTTGTCTTGGGTGTAAGCCCGGATGGTTCGGGGATATATGTGATAAAGGTATATATTTATCTATTCAGTGTATTCTACTTGAAGATTTCATTTCTTACAAAAAACTTTAGACTAAGCTTTCTAAGCAAACCTACAGTGTGTCCATTTGGGAGGTATGGACTCGAGTGTAATCAATCTTGGGCCAAAATAAAATTATAGTTTGTTTGGAATTGCCACCCGCCTCATTGAACACCCCCCCCCCCCCCGCTCAAAAAATTTTATTGGCAAAATATTGGAAATATTTTTTTTATCCTCTTCGCTTTTTACAAGTTAGTTCGTTCTTCGAAATAGCTTTTTAAAGTCGGGTTTGAGCTCACATAAATTTAACAACACCGGTCAATAAAACGCTTTCTTCATAGTATTTATGATATAGGGAAAATAGGTGGCGATTTGACAAATTGAAAGCCGCCAAATGTCTGACCAAGTTAGATCAGGGGATGTGAAAACATTCAAGTGTTGAAGACTAGAACATTTATGCACCTTCCTAAAAATAAAACCATTCACGGTAGCTCAGTCGGTAGAGCGCTCGCTCCGTGATCGGGAGGTCGTAAGTTCGTATCTCGGCCGCGACTGGCCTAGTCGTTAAAATGGGTAGCAACTGTTCCTTCGCCATGCGCTCGGCACTTTGAAGTGAAAGTTGGGGGTCCTTCAGATGGCACGATAAAGATCCCTCACTGCTCAATGGCCCTGAGTGCCGAGTAAAGGTCAAAATTTGAAGCCCTTCACCGGCATACGGTGACGTCTCCATATAAGTGAAAAATTCTCGAGAGGGACGTTAAACAATATACAATTAATCAATCATAAAAATAAAAGGTGAATAAAATATTAAATGGAATGATACACCGATACCTGGAAAGAGCTATTGTAATAGATTGCCCTTTGAACTTGATAGGATAAGTCCATCATGTTGAAATTAAAAATGATCGTTCAGTTCCCAGTTAAAAAATTACATGGGTCAGAAATGTTTATTCCAAAATACAAAAGGAAAAATATTGTCTGTCAGTATGACAAGTCTTTGAAACCTTATGTTAAAACTGATTAATGGCGAACACTCTAGAACACACTTAGCACTCCCTCCCGTTTTTTTCACAAAACATCACAACTATTCTTAAGAAATTGTGTGTGGTTTTCACTCTTTGTAAGGGTTGTCTTAATGAAGGGCTAAATTTCAAAGGGAAATGCTATGAAATACACTAATGAAATTGTTTTAAAAAGATTTGAAAAGGAATTGTTTTAAAAAGATTTTTATAATAAAGTAAAAAGTTTGACGCTGAAATTTGACTTTTAATAGATAAGCAAATCTAACATCGAAGAAAGATTTATGCTTGAGTGCCGTTCTGTGTATACATTAGACAAAAATGATATTAATCAAATAAAAGAAAGAGAGAAATTAATGACAATCACCACTGTTCATTGCGATTTTTTTTATTTCTATTAATTAGCTTCAATTTGTAAAAAAAAAAAATCCCTCCCTCCCTCCTGGGTCTAAAAACTCCCAGGCGGCAATTCCAAACAAACATATTTTTAAGGATTTTTTTAAGGATGGCCTTGTGTTGGACATTGTAAGGACAATGCCAGCTGTGATCACGTAACAGGTCATTGCAATAGATGTGCTGCTGGTTGGATGGGAACTCTATGTGATAAGGGTAAGATATAATTATATTTATATTAAGAAATCATTAAAAATAATTTCGCTGAATACATTAAGCTTAGTATTGCTAGTCTGCATAACAGAATCAATAGCTTACTTAATCTAATTTTGATTGTCAAAATATCGGTATTTTTTCAATATATTAATTAATGCTTATTTTTTCTTTGGAGTATTTATTTTCATCAATTAATGCCAAGTTTTGGCGGCTATTAAGATAAAAGAAAAAATATTAATTTCTTTGTAAAACCTTGTTACAGAAGTTTATCTGAACAAAAAATTCCTTAGTTTGATTTTTAGAGAAAAAATCTTTTAAAAAGACCATATGAGCCATGCGCTTCTTCCGCGAAATTCATAGAATATGCCAATCACATTTGAGTTAAATGTTCCCTAATTCCATAAGTGTAATCGAGTAGATTAAATTACTTTTATACATATTTATTAAGGAACATTCTAATGACGATAGGGTTTCTTGCTTGAAATGTAAATAAGATTTAATACCCCCCATTTCAAATAATGTATTAAAAACGGAAAAGAATTCAATTTGATTTTCTTATGATAAGATTAAACACAGGCACTTGGGTATTGACCTCTCTTGCCTTTTTTTTTAAATCTGGGGTTTCGTCACCTTTTTCCTTTTATATATTAATTATGCAATACATATTACAATACTATAATCCTTTGTTTCGATAAAAGAAACTGTTCTTAAAATTCTCATTTTCGACTGATTGAAAACAAGATTTAATTGTCGAAAAGGCGAATTTTAAAAACAAAATATACATGTAGATACTAAAGGTTACCTGATTGTTAACATATAAAAGAGTTTATTCTCAAATGATTTAAAAGTGTGATCAAGGTAAGTAGATAAATGATGAAAAATGTCATAGTGTTATTTGATTCCAGTTTATCAATATCTTGAAGTTTTGAGAAAACTTATTTTTTGGTGAAAACTGCATGTTCAACTGTAGTGGACATTGTCTACATAAATACCATTGTAACAAAATGTCCGGGAAGTGTGTCAATGGCTGCAATCCTGGCTACACGAACGATAAGTGTGATCACATAAGTAAGGTGATTGAATACCAAACGGGTTACAATGGGTTGATATTCGGAGACATGTCATGAAAAATGTCAAAGTATTATTTGATTCCAGTTTATCAATATCTTTAAGTTTTGAAAGAAAGATTCATAGCAACAGAAATGTGAAAAACCTGCTACATGTACACCCCTTCCTTTCCTCGCTTCTTTAAAATCTAAAATTAAATCTAAATTTCTCTTCATTTAAGAAATAAACAAGTTTTAAATCATCACTAGTGATTGACATGGCATTACCTTTAATTTGATTACATTTTAAAGGTCATATTTACGTGAGCAAACTGTCTTTAATATCTTACTTTCCTGAATTCTTCAGGTCGAAGTCCTTTACAGAAGATAGGATCACGTACAGACCCAACTTGATATTTATATATACATATACATAGTAAAACTCGGTTATATTGAAGTTGTCGGTACATGTATCTGTGAAATTACTTTGCTTTAATCGTAATTCTTTATATCCGTATAAAAAAATTATTAAATTTACACAGCTGGGGATCCAAGATAACTTCGCTATATCCATTAATTCGCAATATCCGTATTCACACTTAACGAATTTTACTGTATATTGTTATTAATATAAACACATTATTTTCTGTATTTATTTTACAGAGTAGGTCAATGATAAGGATTCTGTGTTCAAGTAAAAAAAATATTCACGGCTATACACATAATTTTCTTATAACAGTTTGCTTCATATATATGTTTTAAAGGCAAATTTAAAACGGGGCGATTTAATATAGAATGCTTTATATTATCAATATTGATTATCCATGAATAAGATACTGGTTTAGAAAAAAGAATTTTTGACGCACATATCAATGATAGCTTATGATCATGATTCCTCTCTCTCTCTCTCTCTCTCTCTCTCTCTCTCTCTCTCTCTCTCTCTCTCTGCGTCTCCATTTGAGTGAAAAATTCTCGAGAGGGACGTTAAATAGTATTCTCTCTCTCTCTCTCTCTCTCTCTCTCTCTCTCTCTCTCTCTCTTGTTAAAAACAATTTGAAATTGTCAGAACCTGGCCTTCAATCTCTAATACAGAGTGTGAGTCGGGATATTTTGGAAACAGATGCGCGGAAAATTGCAGTACAAATTGCCAAAATAAGAATAAGTGCAACCATATTACTGGAATCTGTGAATCAGGATGCAAAGATGGATATGTTGGGGAAAAGTGCAACGAGGGTAAAATAAAGAAAAACATTGCTTACTATTAATGAATATAAAACATCTTATCATCATTTTTTAAAAATCAATTTGAAAAATATATAATATTCTTGAAATTTGTTTTAAGCGTGCAGTCATGACCGTTACGGACCAAACTGCTCCAAAATTTGTAGCAGTACCTGTTCTAATCATTCCTGTTCAAATAAAGATGGTAAATGCAGCAACGGATGCGAACGGGGATATCAAGACTTATACTGCACAGAAAGTAAAGTATTGTTATTGTTAGTTTTATCTCTATTACTTATGCTAACATTAGTTATTATTTCCTTTATTTTAAGCTATCATAGCATATAGACATTAACTGATTTAATTGATATTTTCCAAAACTTAAAGCTTCTGAATTTTATTCAATAGAATGCAGGGTGCAGAAATATGGCAAAGATTGTCGAGAACATTGTAGTAAACACTGTGTAAACACTATTTAATATAATGTGTATGTAAATTCAAATAATTTATAATTTTGCAAAAATTACTGATAATGACTGTAAATGAAAGTAGAATTATTCATATATATCATCCAGTTCACATTGTTACATAGCAAAAAAGTTAACGGGAGATTATTTTCTAAATACAAACAAAAATAAGGACATAGTCTTTTTACAAATAATTTTACCATGAATACATAAAAGGAAGTGAACAAAACACCGCTCAAATTAAAGGTCTGATTATATGATATGCATCAAGTGAATTTCATTTTTCTTTAATGCACATGTTACATAATCAACTTATGTTTTATGCAAAAACACCTTGGTTTTTAAAAAGTTGACTAAAGGTAATTCGGTTAATATGATACAATATCTTTGGCACATAAATATATTTCAACCCATGAATTTGTAGGAAAAAAATAATATGTCCATTGAAAATGAAAGAGGACACTCGGTGTTACTGTGGGGGTTTTTTTATTTTTTTTATTTTATTTATTTATTTAATATTTTTTTTTTTGTACAAACAAATTTTGTAACAATGGCCAACATTTTCTTTCCAGAATATCCGATCTTCAGCCAGGAAGGACAACTTTTAAAATTATTATTAAATTAAAAAGTCTCAAAATTATAATAAAAAGCTTGATATGGAAATCTTTTCGTGCAACATTTTTTATTTCATATACCTCAGTGGTAGAACCTGTCTTTAAAAAAAAATGATATTTGTTATTGTCCCCATGAAGTACAAAAATGTATGCATTTTAATAGAAATCGTGTTTTCTTAAATTTAGCCTTTGATGCCAGTGTTTATTAACATGGCAAGATATTTGATGTGATTTGTGGTGCCATACAATGAAATTATTATTTGGTAATAATTTATGTACGTGGGCTGTCCCAGCCGGTAAAATCGTGGACAAGGCGTTTTTCTCCAAAAATAATGAGCGCACTAAGCTGAAATTCTCAGTTAATGTTAATCATATTTCATTGCATCAAATTTTTGGATAAAATATAGACAAAAATAAAGATTTTATAATGCTTGAATGGGCACAGGGTAGGGTCCTACGGCGCACGATCAGAAAACCAAGGTTTTATTAGATCGATATTAAAATTTAAAATAGATAAGATTGGGGTAAAAATTATCCTTATTCGATTTCACAATATATTTTGTCGTCTTTTCAAAGATTTCAAGACACTCAGTTAATTTTTGGCTGTTTCCAAGCATTCGAAATTCCACTGGTAAACACAACACACAAAAAAATGGCGACGTTTGATGACGTTACGGCACACCGTGGAGCAGTTCAGTTTGATTTAGATGTTGTAATGACACCTTGAGAGACTTTAAATGAATACAGAAAAAAAAATATGTTAAAATATCACCAGATCTTTAGTCCTCAAATGAGATGGGAGTTTTCGTAGCAAAGTCTTTTTTAATCGAGTCCACGGGTAGTACAATACATACGGACAAACTGCTATGTGTAATAGCAAAAGACGCTGTCAATGTACAGCTCAACGCACATTTTAAACTCACATGGTTTATCGCGCAAACTAAAGTAACATTTTTCTTGCAATAAACTTTAAATTATCGAGTTTCAGTACGAGACATAACCCTTATATTTTTAAATATTTCATGTTAAAGGTGCATATACTCTAAAATTATTATGTAAAGTTTTAAAAGTTTATGTTCTTAAATGGAATTTGTTTATAAATTGTATTATGTTAAATGTGTATGATTCTATCATAGGTTTTACAAATTATTTAATCGAACTTTCTTTGATACTATTTGGATAAAATGTTCAAATTGATTTCTTACAGATGAGTATTTTTCTAGATACTTTGCCAATTGTCCATACTTGTTTTGGTTTTGTCAAAATGCAGCGCCGAAAAATGACAAAACTGCATAAAGAAATCATGTGAAAGGATAGGATAATAAAGTACTTTTTATCTTTCAACATAGTAAATTATAAATATTGAAAAGAAAATTCTTTTACTTTTATGGTCTGAAACTGAAATTTTGCGGTGGACGGTATCTTTCATTATGCTAGAGTTTAGGAAGTTAACCTGAAAAAAATGCCATTTTTTACATTGAAAGAAGTCGTCGAACAGATGAGAAATATTTTTATCATCTTGCGCCTTAGTGTCATATCAATGTACAGAAAGTACAGAAGTTACATGAGCTGCATTGTTTCTGTATGAAGGCATAACAAAAGTATCCTTTAAAATGAACGGATACAAAGACGGTTGCATTTGACGAAAAACCATGAAAAACCATTTGAAAACTCTCATAATATATCATCCAAGAGCATATAAAAAACATACCCATTATTGTTGTGAATTATGTTTAAAGTAATGGAATATGATCAAAATTAAATTATAAATAATTTTTAAAATATATTTTGTTGTCACATTACACAATTTTGCATTATAAAAATGTGAACTTAATTTGTCAGAAAAAACATATGAGCTAAAAAGGGCGTTGAGCTGTACTGTCGAGCTTCGGTATAAGATTGTCTGTTAGTTAAATGATGGTTAGTCCGTAACTTACTATTAAATCTTTAGTAGAGTGCATGCGTGTTCCAGATTGGTTTCTAAACTGCTTATGAAGACTCAAGTATATATGCATCAATGGAAATCCCAAATTTAAGTTCTACTTATCCAACTTTATTTTTAGCAAAAGATAAAACATGACTCTGTTTTAGACATTTTTGTGTCATTTATTTGTAGACAGATATTGACAAAGAGAGGATTTAAGTTTGAATTTGCCCCGTTTTCTTGCCCTTAATGTTATATAAGATCAAAATAGGTTCATTTCTGCATACACTGTCACGTGAATAGAGATAGCTTTCTGAAATTTTTGCGGATGAGTATTATTTTTATTATAATGTAGAATAAATAAAGGTGACCTGTCAAAGTAATGCTTATGAGTTGAAATGTAGAGAAAAAAGGAATGATTATCTTATTAGTATAAAATATTATATCATGGCATAATACAGGATATAAAAGGAATGTTCAATAATCTCTGTCAAACAGACATAACTGTCCAATATCTTCTGCTTAAATAATGTAAAGTGGTAAGTCATCAATTCAATATTATTAAAATATTTTTGATATATAAACATAGTATGCATTCAATAAATAGAGGATATTTAATCTTTTGTAGTTGAATATGTTATGTGTTTCAAGAGAAAGGCAGGATTATTTTATATTCTCACGAGTGAAATAAGTAAAACTGCTTTTGTTTTAAGAGAAAAGCTTAATTGCATGCAAAGAATTTTGAGTCGTTACCTTTATCATTATATAATGGTTTCACTATTTTGAAATTCTGAAAATTATTGAAGCCCCCTGACTGCTTTGAAGCACACATACAGTAACGTTATTTTGTATTTATAAAGTTACAGTTACTGTAGCAGAAAAGGATAAACATGCACTTCTCCTTGAAGTTTCTATTGGTGCAGGGTCATTTTTCCTGGTATTACTAATAACAGCATTTCTTCTTATTCGGTTGGTTTGTTTAAATAAATCGTTTAATTCAGTGTGTTCTTTTTCAATATGATCTTTTCATTATATATGGATGGAGACATATATTCAGTTTTTGAAAAATAAAGAAAATGAGAGTAAAGCTGTCTGAATAATAATAAGGAAAATGTATATTTAAAATATAATTCAATTTTAATCCAGAAATAATAAGAACACAAAAGAAATGTAAAATTTGTACATGTATATATATTTGAGCGTGAAGGACGAGATGTAAATCAGGGAAACATCGCAGACTTGTTAACCAAGAAGAAATGATAGAACTTCAAACAATTGCTCAAAGGAAAAGTACCATCCGAGACCGTCGTAAGCATATTTTCAACTTAATTGACGATTTTAATTAAGTAATATATTATTTGTAACAACGATGATAGACGATGAAATATATGGAGATAGCGAAGAGTATTCAAGCTCAAAAGTCCAATAAACAATACAAAATAGGAGCAGAGCAAACAAGGACCACCGAAACATCTGCGGTGGGATCAAATGCCATGGAGGAGTGAGAATCCCCTGTCGACCTATCACACCAGCGGTGTTATATTTAATGTAAAATTAGTTATGTTTTGAGTAAACTAAGAAAGAGAACCATTTGTGCCCTTAAACACAATGACTGAACATAACGCGAGCCTTCGGAATCATAAAATGTTGATCTGGCTTAGTGTGTGTGAAACTTGTTGGTACATAATGTACATGTAGCTTTTATCCACAAGTTTACATTAAAGTATTATACATATAAATAAATAAAATTTACTAAGTCAGTTTTATTTTTCATGCCCCGTAATCAAAGATTCGAGGGTACAATGTATATAGTTTTTGTCGTGTCCGTCCTTCTTGCTGTCTCTCTGTCTGTCCAGCTGTCTTTCTGTCTGTCTATTTGTTTCTTAGCAAAATATTAAACTTAGCTCATAAGTTTTGATCTATGTTGACTTTCATTTTTCACATGTATTCTTCGTGACAAGACCTTTCTTCGGGTACTACCAAATTTGACCTTTTAACCTTAGTCTTTGAGTTTGACACACGCTTCAAAAATTCCAAACCATTACTTTGGACATACCTTTTGAAAAGTAGACAACAGGATTCATATTTTTTTTTGTGGCAAGACCTTTTATTGGCCACCAACAACTTTGACCTTTTGACCTTGACCTTAAGAATTCAGTACTTATACTTTAACTTAAAAATCTTATTAAAAACTTTAACCTTGGACACAACTTTTGTAAACTAAGTGCTAGGATTTTCATACTTTACACATGTAATGCATTTGACAAGACCTTTTATTGGATACCAAGATCTTCGACATTTTGACATTGACCTTGGAGTGTGACCTACTTTTTAAAAATATACCTTGACCATAACTTTTAAAGGGTACGAGCTAAGGCTTTCATACTACACATATTTAATCCTTGTGACAAGATCCTTTATTTGATAACAAGAACTTTGACCCTTTGACTTTGAATATCGGCCTAATTTTTAAAAACTTTTATCTTGTCCATAACTTTTGAATGGTTAATTAGTGCTAGGGCTAACATATGCAGTCCTTGTATATATTAAACATATTTAATTTGCGTTTATGAAAGGCTTATTTAATTTGTTTATGAGGGAATGCACGAAATTTCATACAGGTACAAACTAAGCAATCCACAAAAACTGTTTTTATTATTAAATTGTTTATACATTTTTTCAGGTAATATTTCCACCGTTTAAACATGCATTTGTTTGTATGATTTATCATGAACAATTTTCCCTCGAGCTTATTTGTACTGCATGTTTTCTTGTCTATTGCAGGTACTATTTTCTCTGAGAGTATTGACGTTGCAGGGAATTGGGCGCCTTTGTGTGCAGTGGACCCCTTTGCAAATGACCAAAGAGGTTCTTTTTCTCGTTTAAACAAAACAATATCGATTAAGGACTTGCAAGACATTATAGGTAAAATGTCAAAATATGGGGATGCAGGATTCAAAAGAGAGTATAAGGTATATCTCTTTATATCAAATATGTAAGTTTAAAAAAATACATTTATTATATAAAAATACAAAATATCCCTTCTGCTTTAAACACGCAATCTTTCACTAATATAAATTTCTATGTGGCACCTGTGAATAGTTCCTTTAAAATAATATTTTATTGAAACATAATGCATGACTAAAGATGTTACCGTCTTAAGTAATATCAGTTGCATTGTAAAAGAGTTAAACTATGTTTTATTTTTTATCTGCATCTTAATTTAGTCTTGACATAAGCTAGAGACATAAGCCTGTTTCAGTTGTGTTTGAAAGATTGTTTAAAAAACATAAGCTACAAAATACGAATTAAAAAGTGATGTAAATGTACGTAACTATTTTTATACTGTATTCTTTGTTTAAACTAACCGATTTTTATTAATATACATGAACCCAAATAATATTTTACATACTTTACATATTTATGATATAAGTATATACACATGAATAAATATGCATATTAAATATATATACATTTGTGTAGAAATTCACAAACGGATCACTACTAACACTTTTTGTTTGCTCTCATTTTATTCTATACATATATTACATAGATATAATTTTGAAATAAAGGACCTCCAGTTGATATAAAATTATGCACCCTTACGTCACTTTAGGATTTTCTTTCTTTTATTTTTCATATGGATGTTTGATGTCTTGAAACAGTTATCTAATTATTAAACGTGTTTTGTGATCATTAGTATAAAGAGGTCTCAATATCATAATTTCAGTATATTTAACAAAAAAGATGCAAGCTCCAATGCTGATATAGTTGATATATTAAACTCTAATTTCTATAAAACCTCTTTGAAAAAAAAATTATTTTAAATGTATTGTTCAGCATTTTCTAAAATAATCTAATCTTAACAAATGAATCGATATCAAATTTAATATCCAAATTATTTTCGTTACATGTATAGCAAATAAGAAAAGGTAAACTGTATCCTTACGATGAGGCCACGAAACCAGAAAATATTCCGAAGAACAGATACAAAGCTATATATCCCTGTAAGTATCACGGTTGCATGATTGATTGTACATTTTTTAACGTCCCTCTCAAGATTTTTTCACGATATGGGGACACGTAAGTATATCGAAGTTATAAAACAATGTTTAAAAGCAAACTGTTATCAACCCCCTTTCTATCTCTCTCTCTCTCTCTCTCTCTCTCTCTCTCTCTCTCTCTCTCTCCCTCTCCAATCGAAACTCCTCTTGACATCAATCATTTTTAACAGATGATCACTCTCGAGTCGTTCTTGAATCACTTTCACCAGACGGGACTGACTACATCAATGCTAGCTACATAGAGGTAATGTTATTTGTTATTCAAAAAAGGTTCTTTTTAAGTCACCTGAGTACATATGTAAAACCCAGGAGACCTATTGCTATCCGTTTTCGTCCTTCGTCGTTCGTCATACGTGTAGTAAGCTAACATTTGAACATTTCCAGGTTCTACTCTAAAACCGCTAAACCAATCTCAACAAATTTTGGCATATAGCATCTAAGGGAGAAGAGGAACAAAAACTGTAAATTTCATGGTCGCTGACCCCAACCCCACTTGGCGTAGGGGAGGGGCCAAAACCACTAAAATTAATGCAAACTTTAAAAATCTAATTCTTTACTACTGGACATCAAGCAGTCAAATTGTTAATCGGTATGATTGTAATCAGCATTGAGTCTTCTTTCAAAATTATAAAATTCAAGGCCCCAGAGTAAGGGGTTCTAGTGCTAGGATGGGGCTAAATAGATCATATAGTGAAAATGCATTATTTCTTTGATATCCTTATTTTCTGCTCTGGGCATTAAATAAACTAGCCAAGTGTATATTTATGTTGAATAAGACTGCCTCTTTCAAAATTGTTAATTTCATTGCCCCTGGGTAATTTGCCAATGATCTAAGTACATATTTATGGTGAAGGAAGCTGCATCTTCAAAAATGGTTAATTTTCAAGCCTCTAAGTCTGGGGTACCTAAAGGAGGGAAGGCTTAGTCTGAAAATAAAAAGATGCTTTGAATTCTGCACTTTGGTAATGATCAACAGTTTATGATAAAATAATAATGAAAAAAAATCTCTTTGTTTGATTCACCTTTCGGTATTAGGTAACCAAAGTAAGCATTTTATTAGAAGTGTAAAGTTATGAAAAGTAATAGTGCCTCTTTCAAAATTGCGAATTACATGGCCTCTGGTTAAACATAGGAATCAAATTCAGTTTCTGGAATGTTATTTTGTAATACTCAGGTGATCTAGAAGGCCGAATGGCCTCTTGTTTTATTTTATTTTTCCACTTTATATAATTTTAAATTTCATTTTTTTAGTGTTTATTGTATTTTTAGTTGCTGTTTGCTACATCTATGTTGTACTAATTATTATTGCATTTTTTTTGTTATTTCCATGTTGTAAAATAGCCTCTAGAGGTTATATTTTAGTAAAAAAAAAAACAAAATCATTGTATTTTATATAAAGGACGTAGAGGAAGAACTGTCATATATAGCTACTCAAGGTATGTGTGAGAAACTTTGTCTTTCTGTCAACGCGTTTGATATGTGCTGTAAACCTGTATCTCCAAGGAAAAAACATATACGTAATGTTTTATCTTTCTGTCATGTTTTTAACAAAAAAAAAATTACGCTTATGAAAATTCGATCGTACGATAAAAAATCCGATTAAAAAAGAATATTGCTTTCAATAAATATTCCACAATGATGTTGGTTTTGTGTGTAATGTTCTAAAAGTTTTATAAATACAGTATATTTTAAAAGCGGTGATTTAAATGTCAAAAAACGTCCTTTACATATAATTATCAAAATTTCGAATGGATATGAAACCGATTTTTTTTATCATGATGTTGGATATTAAAATGCTTTTTTTTTATTATGATGTTGGATATCAAAATGCTTTTTTATTAGGGCCAAAGGAAAACACAATGTACGATTTTTGGTCCATGGTTTGGCAAGAGTATGTAAGGGTAATTGTGTGCTTGACAAACCTGACTGATGGAATAAAGGTTGGTACATGTAAACGTTGTTATTCTTATTGAAGAATGATTCATCGTAATTATCTGAGTGAAATAGTTCCACAGACGGTGTATATGAATGATCGTTCTTTAGATTAAAAATGTCTTGCTACGGAGGAAGAAATCTACATAATTATGTTGTGTTGTTTAGATCAAATGTGCCCAGTACTGGCCAAATGCAAATGAAACCATGAAAATTGGACATTTTACTATCCGCACAAAGACTGAAAAAGTATACGCAAATTATACTATAAGACGCCTTTATATAAAGAAGGTGAGATTTCTGAATGAAAAATTCCTTTTGTTTAACAATTAACGATTGCCTCAATCCAAAAAAAAAATATTAAAGTGCATATACTGTACAAACTTTTATTCGCGTACGAGAAATATTCGCGAGATTTGCAACCAACTTTAAATCGCGAATATCTTTCGTCGCAAACCATTTCTTATCCTTATATTGATAAAGATTGGTTTCCTTGTCGTGAAAATTGATCGCCGCGGAATGAATTTAACCTGACGAATCGCGAATAAAAGATGGCGCGTATAAAAGTTGGTTTACAGTATAACATTGATCTTAATGATTATTTTTTTTAACGGAATATGTTCAAATTCCAGGGCCAGAAGGAATTGATGGTGATGATGTGTCAATACACAGAATGGAAAGACCAAGATATTCCTGAACCCCTCAACCTTGTGATTTTCCATCGTCATGTGATGAAAATAACTGACTCTTATCGTGGATATTACATTCTTGTCCACTGCAGGCATGAAATAAAGAAATCTCTCTCTCTCTCTCTCTCTCTCTCTCTCTCTCTCTCTCTCTCTCCTAGCTGCAGAACTGTAGCTCTCCGAAAAATATATATTGACAGACCGGAGAGCTTCAGTGCCACCCATTGAAAATCTGTATATTTATTGCGCACAAAAAAGTGCGCATGAATCTTTAAAAATCTTCTTCTCAAGAACCACTGGGCCAGGAAAGATGAAAGTCATGTGGAATCATCCTCAGGTAGTGTAGATTCAAGTTTGTTCAAATCATGACCCCCAGGGGTAGGGTGGGGCCAAAATGGCCGATCAAAGTTTTACATAGGAATATATAGGAAAAATCTTTAAAAATCTTCTTATCAAGAACCACTGGGCCAGGAAAAATGAAACTCATGTGGCATCATCCTCAGGTAGTGTAGATTCAAGTTTGTTCAAATCATGACCCCCAGGGGTAGGGTGGGGCCAAAATGGCCGATCAAAGTTTTACATAGGTATATTTATAGGAAAACTCTTTAAAAATCTTCTTCTCAAGAACCACTGGGCCAGGAAAGATGAAAGTCATGTGGAATCATCCTCAGGTAGTGTAGATTCAAGTTTGTTAAAATCATGACCCCCAGGGGTAGGGTGGGGCCAAAATGGCTGATCAAAGTTTTACATAGGAATATATTGGAAAAATCTTTAAAAATCTTCTTCTCAAGAACCACTGGGCCAGGAAAAATGGAACTCATGTGGCATCATCCTCAGGTAGTGTAGATTCAAGTTTGTTCAAATCATGACCCGCGGGGGAAGGGTGGGACCAAAATGGCCAAAGTTTTACATAGGAATATATAGGAAAAATATTTAAAAATCTTTTTCTCAAGAACCACTGGGCCAGGAAAGATGAAACTCCTGTGGAATCATCCTCAGGTAGTGTAGATTCAAGTTTGTTCAAATCATGATCCCCGGGGTAGGGTGGGGCCAAAATGGCCGATCGAAGTTTTACATAGGAATATATAGGAAAAATCTTCTTCTCAAGAACCATTGAGACAGGAAAGATGAAACTCCTGTGGAATCATCCCCAGGTAGTGTAGATTCAAGTTTTTTCAAATCATGACCGGCGGGGGTAGGGTGGGGCCAAATGGCCAATAAAAGTTATAGGGAATCATCCTCAAGTAGTGTAGATCCTATTTTGTTCAAATCATGACCCCCTGGGGGTTAAAATTCAAGCCCCCCTCAATAAACTTTCAGTTCTGATCTGATTTGTGCTTTTTTCCTAGCCAATTGCTCAGGTGAGCGATGTGACCCCTGGGCCTCTTGTTTCAGTTGGTGCCACTGCAGTTCTCCGGTCTGTCAAAAAAAAAAATCGGAGAGCTATAGTTCTGCAGTTATCTCTCTCCAGCAAACATTAAAAATGAAACATGTTATGGATGTTTTTTTTATATTTTATTTATATTTATCAGCGCAGGGATTGGACGAACAGGGACTTTCATTGCTTTGGACGCCCTCTATCGAGAAGTTTTAAAATCAGGGAAAATTAATGTACCAAAGTATGTAGAAACAATGAGAAGAAACCGAGTAAATATGATACAGACATGGGTGAGCCATTATGAGAAATACAAAAAAATACTAGTACAGTGAAACCTGTCCAATTTAACATGTACTGGGAGATTAATTTTTATCAGAATAAACAGGATGAAGGATTGCACAGTGTTAAAAACAAGGAAAATTCTAAAATAGGGAAGAAATTATAAGTCGGAATTCCCAGTTTGTCGTATTTATCAGATGTCGGATTAGTGAGTTTTCACTGTATTATGAAAAGAAATAATTAGCCATAATCTTCTTATAATTGAATACAGGAAGTAATATAAACCGGAAAGATGAATAATTTAAGATATAAGAAAAGTTGTCTTTTTTCTCAAATAAAGACATTTTCTTCCCAGAAAATGGTGGTAGGGACTTTTGTGATTGTGTTACTAAGATGAGTTTGGTTATATCTTGGACAAGTCTCAAAAATGTGCTTCCTTCAAAAAAGGAATATATCTTTCTCCTCCTTATTCAAAATACAAATGTAGTATAGTAGAACCTAGTGAAATAACTTTAAACTGTTTTAATTCGGTGAATTGAAATTTATAAAAAGTTGCTTAAGTTTTATGATTATTCTCTTTTTAAGAATCAATATAAAATTGTCTATTTGGCGCTTTGTGAGTCCTTTAGTGGAACATCGACATCTTACTCACCTAATGAGTTTTTAAAACAGCATCTGAAAAGCAATGTAAACTGTAGAGGAAATCTTTCTGAATCACCATTTTACAGGGAATACGAGGTATATATATATATATATATAGAGAGAGAGAGAGAGAGAGAGAGAGAGAGAGAGAGAGAGAGAGAGAGAGAGAGAGAGAGAGAGAGAGAGGGAGTAATAAATGTATTTAGAATGTCTGTATCTACAGAGAAACACACATTTCTCGTAAATTGATTTACAGAAAAATATTACAAGCTTTATACATTTATGTAAGATATAAAACTACATAGTAATACATTTATACAAAAAAAAAATTAAAAAGATGAAGATATATTCTCATTGTGATAATTAATATTGTAAGGAACTTATCAGAGTCAGAAGAAGGTACACCTCCAATGATTTCTTAACTGGACACGAAAATACGTATGCAAATGATACAGCTCCAGTCTTACCACGTAAGAAGCAACGTTTTCTTACTTGTACACTCTCTTTTTCCGGGTCAAGATAATGCCACTTTTTAATTTCAAACGCAAATTGTCCATTTTCAATTTTCGTTGACTTCATAAATTAGACTTTTTCACTTTCCTTTGTATTAACATATAGTCTTTTGTTGGTCATGAATTTTAGAAATTATTTATTTACAGTGAAGAAATATGCATGTCAGCTTACATACACGAAGGAGAGGGAAACGTATTATAACGCAGTTCTTCTTCAGGTCATTTTATTTTAAAAGTCACTAAATCATAACATCGGAAATTCATTCTTCAAATGAAAAGATCTTTAAAAGAAATTAATTCTTTGGCTCATTCAAAGCTTTCAAGAATTTACTCATTTTTAGTCTTTCACGAGTAACGACTGCCTCATCAGTGCACCGTACCCACTTCTTGACAACACTGAGGATTTCTTAAGGCTGTTGAAAGACTTCAATGTCCATATTGTGATATTTACGTGCCCTCTCAGAGATGTTGCATCGGTAAATATAAGAAATGTATAATAGATCTAGGATTATAAATGTACATTTCAATAATATAAAAGGAAATTCGAGTTATCTATCTGCAAATCGATGTCAATTTTGTTTTTCTTTAAAAATTGGTTTTATTATATTGTATACTGTGAAATCTTTATTTTCGTGGGGGTTTAATTTTCGTTGTTTTCGAGGTATATGAAGAGACTCACGAATTCATTCCCACCACGAAATGTAAATTTTCATATGTTCAACCACTAAAAAGTTCTTCATCCACGAAATCAAATCCCCACAAATCAACATGTTTTCCTCCAACCATGAAAATTTGACCCCACGAAAATTTATGATTTTACAGTATATAGATTGTCCGAACATTGCAATTTATGAAAGATGCAGCTTACTTAAAAACAAGTGCAAGATTGAATATCTATTTATCATAATATATTAATAAAATTAATATTCAGTTTTAATTTCAGTCTACGAAATGGTTTCCCTTTAATTATAAAAAGAAAAGAGTTGGGTCATTCAAAATAGAATTTACAGACTCGACTCCATCGAGAAAATTCACAAGTACAGACATTGTGCTAAGAAGCAAGGTTAATTAAAAAATCATCATAATTTGCATTTAAATCGTGATTATTCCTGTAATATTTTAATATGCCCTTTGGAACACAAAAATTTTATTTAAAATCTTTTAGGGATGCCCCGATATGAATTTGAAAGTAATTGAATTTACCTCATGGAGAGAGGAATTGTCTTCTACAAATTACAAGGTGCTGATAGATGTTGTAAAACAAACAGTGGTGGAAAATATCCAGTCTGACTCAAAACTCTTGGTTTTGTCGAGGTATGTAAATAATTGTTGCTGTTGTTTTCTTCTCTTTCCATTCAAGACTACAATGATTCAGAAATCATAATTTATGAATAACGACAAATGTATTGCGTAACAAATGGTTTTATTCATAGATGGATAAATTTTTTTCATGTTTTACAGTGATGGTGCAAAACGTTGTGGTCCTTTCTTTGTTGTGTTCAATGCTGTGCAACAGTTATTTCGTGATAAAGAACTCGACATTTTCTTAATTACGCGTCTCCTTCAAATTAGAAGACCAGAATTTATTTCCACCTGGGTATGTCAAATGGAAGAAAAATAATATCTATGAATCTTTAAGATATATCTTATTCTAGTCAGGTATTCTTTTTTATTTTCATTTTTTTTTTTTGATATAGGAAGAATACGAATTTTGTAACAGCGTTTTGGCCGATTATATACAGAATGGATTGGTTTATGTAAACTCTAAGTACCGATCTATAAGGAATACTCTTGTTTCTTTCATTCGGTGATTTGCACGGGATGTTCACTTCTCAATGTCACCTGATCCCGCCTCTGACGTTTTGGTCCGTGTTTACTCTGCTCAAATTTTGTAATGTTTAATTGACTTTTGGGCCTGAATATTGTATATTTTTTCATTGCATCCATGACAGTTATTTATATATTTGTTAAAAATACCGATTGTGCTACCGCCTTTTTCTCCAAATTGTTTTTTTTTATTTTCTTTGTTAATATTGTCTAGTTATATATATGAACTTATTTCAGTCCTAGTTTTCTTTTCGCTCCTTTCGACTTAGATTTAAATGTATTTATTCAAAACATCCCACCTTAAACCAAATTGCGTCTATATAATAATGCATGAATCAATATAATCAAGTTTCGACTTTTCAAATTTTAAAAATTTAATGTAAATACTGTTGTTAAAATTATGGAATCTTTAAAATTTACATAATTATTCACTCTTTCCATCCATTTAAGTTGTTAATTTTGCCACATTTAATTAATGTAACAAATGCCATGATGATATGATTGTGTTATCAAATTTGCACATGGAATAATGTATAATTTCTTATATATTTTTTTAGTTACTCTTTCACATTTTGCTTCGTGTAATATCTTATATAAGTAAAGTATCGATTTCACTAAATAATACATTTTTTGGTTTTAAGGACGTATTGATATTTAATCTCTTTAAATATACATATAGTTAACAAGAAATATAATATAAAATCAGTTATATAATGACATGAATTATGGAAGCTCCTATTACATAATATGTACATTTTTGTAATTCCGTTTTTTTAGTTTATTTTTACGATTATTTCAATGGCAAGGAAGCAACTAGTGTTTGTTTAATTTTTCGTTTATTCTGACCAGGATGAGCAAGTTCTAATAACGATGCTTGTATGTAAAAGGTCAGCGGGAAAATTCCCCTTGTTTTCGTTATTTTTCAATTATGTTGACATTCATATTATTTTTATATATTCTTGTATCGAGGAAATAAATATTTCATATTGTGTAAGAAAATTTAACAATAAAGAGAGTCGTATTTGTATGTCTATAGATTGATGTTTACAGAAAGTATTTTGCAATAGGGAAAGAAAATCAGTGGTTTCGTCGAAAAAATTGCTTCCTTACATTATTATTCTTACAGGTGAAGCTTTAAAAATCAAATCATGGAAAACCATCAAGGGCATTACTTAAAATAATTATTGATGATTCAAAATAAAAATTAAATCCATTTAAACAACAATCGTATAACAAAACTATGAAGTCTGCTATTGCAAGCAATAGCGTATGTCGCCCCGAACTGAACAAGACTTTCATTTTTTCATCACTAAAACAATACCCATCAGCTAAGATTGGAAAACCATCAACTCGTATCAGTCCTTTCAGTACTTTCATTTAAAAATCAAAGTTAATTTTCAGTTTCCCCCTGTTTCCATGGCAACTATTGACAATCAACAATTTTTAAATGCAATACGCACAATTACAGACACTAAGGGGTGTTAAGAAAGTTCGTTCCATGATGAAATATTTTCAAAAATTATAAAGTAGTGCTTAAATAAAGAGATGAATTTTCAAGTCTGACAAAATCACAAGAGTGTGCTTTAGATTAAAATCAATTTATTTCTAGAAGTAAATTATAGGATTTTTCTTCAATATGAAAATATATAAAACATCTTCAAAGTACTCGAATGATAGAAATGCTGGTCATTTTGAGTTAAAATAAAAAAATAATTTACTTTTGTTTCTTCATAGCTTATCTTCCATAAGACAAGCTGATGAGCGAATGTATAAAAAAGATATATCATTTTTAAGCAATGAATTTAATAGCTACCCATTTTATACGGTATAAACTGGGATGGGACAGTTTACGCTTTTTTATAAATCGCGAAGCTAAATGGGTAGCTATTATATTCATTGCTTATAATTTAATTTTCATTCATTTGATGTAAGAAAAAGAGATGATTGGTCTAACAAAATGACTTTAATTTGTACAAAATTTGAATGTAATGTCAGGCGGATTGATACGTTTTTGACGCAATTCATTGTGAAGTAGGCAACCCGTTTTATACGATATAAAGTAAATTTTTTATCCAATCAAATACAGCGTTACAACCAGAATTAAATTATTTTCAAATGAATACAGTACCGACCAGACCCAACCTGACACCAAAGCAGTCCCAGAAAGCAGTACCCGGGACTGCTTTGGGACCGCTGTGGGACTGCTCCGGGACCGCTATGGGACTGCTTTCTGGGACTGCTTTGTTCACTCATGTGTGAAAAAGGTGCAGGAACTTTGAAGCCAAACGTCAGTCTTATCCTGTAAAACTTTAACATGTGTACAATTAATATTGATTGATTAATTGTTTGTTTGTTTGTTTGTTTGCTTTTATTGGAGGTGTGCCAAAAACCAATTTGGTCGGCACCCACTCTACACATGTATTTAGCATAAATTGATTTGAACCAGCCGTGGCCATTAAATGCCAAACTTAAGAAATAAATAGTTAGGAAACAATAAATTCACTTTTGTTTTTATGTGGAGTCTGTGATAATAATATTTTCAGAGACTGTATTTTTACACAAATGTAGTTTAGAATAATTCTTTTAATAAACTTGTTAAAAGGAAGCCAGGAGAAGATTTTTATCCTTAAAAATAAACTACAGGTTTATGAAAAAATATCTACATGTAGGCCTTTTTATTATTTAATTTAAAATCATTTGTACTCAAAATTTGCATTGGCACTATTTCAAAATTATTATTACAGTTACATATAAGATTTGTAATTGAAAAGCTGCATGTTTGAAGAGTACCATGCTAAAAAAGTAGTCCATGCAACCTCCAAATAAAGCCTTAACAATTTATTAAATGACCATGAAATGAAATTATGCTACCATTCTTCCGTAACTTAACAATGTGAAACAATGTGAATAATCATTGAGGAATTTATTAATGAATTATCGGTAGTTTTTAATTTATAAACAAGTTATCAAAAGAGTACATTTATTTTAGAAATAAACAGTTGAAAACACCGGAAATTGTGATTTATTTCTTTTTTGTTTTGCTTGTGTTTACCTGGCCGATTAATGTTTATAAAATGGTATTAACCCCCCGTTCACACAGAGCTGCGACTCTACGGCGATCATCCCGATCAAGCCACGATCTGAAATTTTTTTTTGCCGATCGGCGTCAAAATAGAGCAATTTGGCAAATTATGGTCTTCGTTACGACCGTACTACGATGTCCCTACGTCAAACGCGCTGCTAACAAGCTTCTACTACGATGTTACGCAGACCGTTGCCGACAAAGAGCCGTGTTTAGTGTGTTTACGCTACGCTGCCACTACGACATTGAAGACCATATACGCGTAGCCAGATGGAACATTTTATTATGCAACGTCGATTTTGGTGATGATGTAAATATATCTTGAAACTGCAGATTTTTGTAGTACAATTTTAGCGATGATACATATTTTGCGACCGAAGTTTTTTTCCGGCCTTTACCACATGGTTTAGAGCATTCAGGGGCGTAGCCAGGGTACATTTTATTATGAACGTCTGGATAGACTGGGGTTTGGGGGCCGCCATAAGGCCCCCAAAGAGTCCAGGGTGAAGCCCTGGTTGGGGCCCAGGGGGCGAAGCCCGCGAAAGCTGGTGAATTTTCGACGATTTCGATGTGCATGTTTGACCCTTCTAAAAGCATTTTTCTAGCACTTTTTCAGTTTATTACGCAGCCACATTTAAGGTCTGTTCTTTCCTTGTACAAAATGTGGACAGTCACACAAAAATGAGAAAAGATCTGTCCAAAAGCAAACCCACTAAAACAAATTTTAGACTTTTGAAGCTCGACAAAATACGTATGGTAACATACGGTAGGTGGTTAGAGTGGTTGACTGGTGTAGACAGACCACGTAAGCATTGACTGATAGTCAGCTAGGCTTACATTAATATTAAGAATTACTCTCTAAAGATTGAAAATAACAAAGACATAAGAATTCTTTTCAACACATTTTCTTGCACGTTGCCTATGTACATTCACAAATATGGTATCTTAAACCTTTTGCAACAATTATAAAAACATGTAAAATATACTACTAATTTTAAGGTAGTGTACAGATGTCAATACTTTTAAAATAGGCCTTATTTCTATTTTTACGAATTTTACCAATTTTTCGATTTTTGATGTTCAGATATAAAGCTGAATTATGATTTTTGAAGCCTTGCATGAATCCGATATTAGGATTAAATTGGGGGGGGGGGGGGAGGAAGGGGGCTACCGTTTTAGAAGTTAAGCATTGTGATTGGAAGTCAATTTCCATGAATATAGATTGAAATTTTTGGCATTAAATAAAATTATCGTTTGTTTTAAGGGAACCGACTGGGGTTTTATTGTGTGACATCTACAATAGAGAAATTCTTTAAGAATGTAATTACACTTGGAAAAACACTCAGCAAAATTCGATAGTAAACCAAAATCCGAGAAAATCTTTTGATTTCAGTGAGGTGTATAATATTGTATTTTCCCCCAAAACTGATTCTGTTGATTTTCATTTTTTTCATCGTTAATTCTTAATATTACCAAGTATTTTTTTTTTTTTTATTTTTGAAATAATTACTAATATTTTGCAAAAAGGGTGGGTACACTTTACAATATTACACCTGCTTTGTTCTCCTCTCTTCTCTTTCTTTCTTTTTTTTTCTTTTTATTTTTTTTGGTGAAAATGATGTGAACGTTTTTGCGTACAAACGTACGCCTGGCTACGCGCCTGGCATTTTCAATTATTATAACTGTAACAAGATGTGAAAATGCTCAATTGTAAATGATCATCAAGTATAGTGTCACCCTTTACATGTAGTTAACAGATGATGACTGGTCAAATATCAGCGGAATAAGAACAAACTCTTGTCTGATAGGTCGTAATATGATCGGCGTAAGGTCATTGTAGGTCTTCGTAGGATCTTCAGGCACGTAGAGAGATCGTAGTGAGAACGTAGTACGAACGTAGAGGGAGCGTTGTATGAGCGTGCTTTGTAAGTTCCTACGCTCTCACGGCGCTTTTTCTACGATCATGAAGATCTCTCTACGATGCTTCCGCGCTGCTTGTACGATTACGGCGCTTCTACTACGCCCTTTTTACGACTTCACCCCGATTCTTTTGGCCACGATCCCGCTACGCTTGTTTTGAACATGTTCAAAATAAGCGTGGTGAGAGCGTAGAGCTCTCCGATCATGAAGACTCTACTGCGATCATACTACGCTTCTGACGACCCCACGACGTTCCTCCTGCGATTTGTCACGATCGGCCACGCTTTTGACCACACTTTGATCGTAGTAGAAGCGGCGTCTATGTGTGAACGGGGGGTAACATCCGCGGTTTCAATTGTCTCAGCCCCGTGGGGATCCGGGTTAGAATAGGTCCTCAGTACCCCTTGCTTGTCGTAAAAGGCGACTAAATGGGGCAGTCCTTCGGATTAGACCGTATAAACCGAGTCCCCGTGTCACAGCAGGTGTGGCACGATAAAGATCCCTCCTTGCTCAAAGGCCGTAAGTGCCGAGCATAGGCCTAAATTTGCAGCCCTTCACCGGCAATAGTGACGTCTCCATATCAGTGAAATATTCTGGAGAGGGGCGTTAAACAGTATATAATCAATCATTCAATCAATTGCCTCAAGGCAGATAATCAGTGCAAGTTATTTTGGTATACGTATCCGCGTTTCACATCATTGAACATGCTGGTCAACAATGACCCTAATTTCAATCTACCGGCATGTAATGAAATGCCCCAATACTTAAGAAAATTCCTTTTGAGTATCCCGATAGTATGGACATTGGCCATATAACGATAAGATTTATTAAAGCTAATTCTTACTGTAAGAAAATAATTAAATCGCGTTTAATTTTCTGTATAAAAAATAAATATGGGAAACAGTATCAATCACAGAAAATAAAGCAAATGAATTATTAATATACCCGATAATTGTGGTTAAATATTCATGTTCAGTTTAATTCATAAATGTACGTGTCAAAGCCTTCTTTCTTCAATAAATATTATTTCAATTTGTTTCTATGCGCGTACTGTTCATAAATGACCTTCGCATTACATGTAAGGATTCCTGGCATACTACTCAGAATCAATTTCTACTGCCTTTTATAGTTCCATTGTTTACTGCAAAGCTCATTTCTGTGTTAGCTCCGCCCATTAAATATCTCCGCCCACTGGGACTGCTATGACTGCTTTATGGGACTGCTGGGACTTCTCTCTGGGACTGCCTTGGGACCGCTGTGGGACAGCTCTGGGACTGCTTTAGCAATCCCAGAAAGCAGTCCCGGGGACTGCTCTGGGACTGCTTAGTGTCAGGTTTGGTCTGGTCGGTACTGTAGGTTGTCATTTGAAATATTTTACAGATCTGATAATTTTTGCATAGTATTTTGAAAGGATGTTTTGACCTGTGTGCTTATTATTTGTCACAAATAAATACGTCATCCCTGATTTTTCTGAACAGACATCATCTGTTTTAATACCTGCCCTCCCCTAATTAATTCAACAAAAGACAGGTAAAACCTTATCAGTAGCAAGAATGGACTCTGTAAACATGAGATATCAAAATTGTAAATATCTTTTCATCGCATTTCTTTTCGAATATAAAGAAAAATGTGGAACGAACTTTCTTAACACCCCTTAATCATTACATCAATAAAGAACTATATGCGGTATATTGCATATGTTTGCCCCCACAAAAGTCAAATTTTGAAAACTTCCTGAAATGTGCTGAATTCAATAAATTGTACGAGAAATATAAGTTAACAGAAAATATTATAGTTCCAGAGCAGTGTATTCACAATTTCTGTTTTTATGACGTCACAAACTAGTCCGATTTTATATCCTTTTTCAGAAAGAGGACAAAATGGACAAAATTTCAACAATTTAAGCTTTAGAATTTATAGAGCGCATGTGTGTTCAGGAACAATATTGACATATTTCATTGATATTATCATTCTACACATTATATCAAAATATTAATCCTGAACACACATGCGCTCGGTGACTTTTATTTAAAATATCGACGGAATATGTACATTTTTCTGCAAAATTCATAAAAAACTGAAATTTACGTCATATTTGTGACGTCATTACGTACATATGACGTCATTACTTATGAAATTATTCAGTGCTTTGAAGTCAGCATATACTCCCCTGTTTAAGGACTTAATTAAATATTACTCCATCAAAGTTTGATTTTGGGGGGCAAATGTTGGTTAATACCGCATATAGTTCTTTCATGAAGAATGTTCAAAGGAACAGAGAGAACACTCTCGAACAAAATTCGTCGCTTTTTGCAGGTTTCCATGGCAACGGTAGACATTTTGAAACTAAATGACCACACAACACATCTATAACCAGAGATACTCCTTTAGGGAAAGTTTCAGGAAGATTGTCTCAGCCATCTCTGAGAAACAGCCCGTAGAGCAAAACATTCATACAATCGCAATATGTCACCTCCGACTTCGTTCGGGGCGACATCATTAAGACATAAACTGCTATAATTCTGCGAAACATTTAAATGCAATATCTGTTTTAAATGCCACGTGCACATTGTTTTTTTATTTATTTATTTTTTCTTTAATTTAAAATTTTTACCTTTTTGAAACGCACAGATAAATGTAATAGCTCTTTAAAAAATTTATAAGAAAAAAAAAAACTCTTTTCTCGTTTATTCAATTTAGCACCCTTGATTATTATCTAATATGTCAAGTTTATTTTTCTAGATCTGCACACTGCAAATTATTTTTTTTTCCTTCCACTTTGCAAAAAATTTTGCATTTTAAATTGAAACTAGCTTATGCCTGCTGTTTCATTTTAGAATTGTTTCTTTCAAATTGATTTTAATTCCTGTCGCTGGCGTGGCGCGGTGTTTAGAGCGTCTGCTCTAGATTCGCGAAGTAAAGAGTTGATCCTTACGTCACGGGTTCGAATCCCACTGTGGGACGTGGTGACAGGTCCTTCGGACGAGACTGTACAAACCATGGTCCCATGTCGCAGTAGGTGCTTGCATGAAAAAGATCCCTCCTTGCTCAATGGTCCTGAGTGCCGAGTATATAGACAAAATTTGCAGCTCTCCACCAACAAGTGGTGGCATGTCTATATGAATGAAAAATTCTCGAGAGAGACGTTAAACAATATACAGTTAATCAAACAATCAAACTTTACTCATTATCAAGGATGATAGGACCTATAAAAGCTAATTCCAGCCTCTAGTGGAAGATGTGGATCAGTGTGGGTAACATTCCTTTGCTTAAACTTTAAATAAAATACAATATCTTTACCTTTATTAAATAGGAAAGATTTGAGTGGAAATGTAACAGAATAATATGGTTCCCTAAAGGACGAAAGAGAGTTTATATTTAAACTTGGTTAGGTTCCATGATCAGGACACTCTAGAAGAAACAAAGAGTGAAGTCCGTGAATTGCGGGTCTTAGTGGTTAATAAATGACCCATTAGTAAATCTGCATATATCGATCGCCAATTGATTTGGGTTGAAAGTTCTTTTATTTATGACCTTAAGGCTCTGCACCCATCACAGATTCAGGTAAGTTTTACAATTTATGTTCTGTCAAAAATATTATATGAAAATTGTCTTCCAATATTGTCCAGTTGTGCGTTATCTGTTTGCAAAGGTTTAACCATTTTTGGAGCGTTTTAGCTCACCTGAACCGAAGGCTCAAGTAAGCTTTTCTGATCAAAATCTGTCCGTTTTCTGTCGTCGTTAGCGTTGTCGTCAACTTTTCGCAATTTCATCTTCTACTCCAGAACGACTAAGCCATTTATTATCAAACTTGGACCAAGTATCTTTGGTTGGAGGGTATCTACTTTTGTTCAAATGAACGACCATACCCTCCTCCAAGAGGAGATAATTACAAAATAGTCAAATATTTATGGTTTCATTTAGAAATCTCAATAACCGATGGGCCAGGAAAGATAAATCATTGTTACTGTGTGGATAGTAATTTGTTTCAATTATGACACCTTGGGAAGGGTGGGGCTACAATGGACGATCAAAGTTAAACATAAGCGTATATAGGAGAAGTTTTGATTTTTTTCCTTAAGATCAGCAAACCTATGATGGGTCATATTTATATGAAAGCATCCTCTGGTGGTGAAGATTCACTTTTCTTCAAATCATGTCTCCGGGGGTAGGGTGGGGCTACAAGGGGTAATCAAAATTTTACATAGCAATATATGTATATATAAAAACTTTGAAAATCTTCCTATGAAACTATGATTAGTCATATTTAAATGAAAGCTTCCTCAAATGGTGTAGATTCAAGTTTGCTTAAATTATGTCCCTTAGGGGGGAGGGGGGTTAAGGTCTGTCCACAATGGACGATAAATGAACAAGGTTTACTTATGGCATTTTGGCAATATGAATTTCTGTAAAACTGAAACTGCTTAGTTTTAGTTAAGAATGCATTTAATATCATTTAGATCTTTGGTGATATCAATGTCACCAAATGTGTCATTTTCTTCATATTTTTAAAAAGTCTACAAAAACAGCCAATTTTTATGTTATTTTTCGATATTTGATTTAGAGCGCAACCTCTGATCTAAAATATGGAAGTATTAACTATTAGACTTGTTTTTGAGGTATACAACACATAATTTTTTAGATCAGAGGGTGCGCTCATACAATTTTTTTTCTCTGAAAGTACTCAACTGTACCTGGCCTGTTTTCCTTAAAATCCAAGAACATTGCAATTCATAAGGCTGGTTCGAAGACCTGGACTTTTAGGAAAAAATGTTTAATAGACACGTACATGTATGTTTTAATCTACAATTAAACTTTGCTTAAAATCGTAGTTTTAATCTTTTAATGTTGTATAATGAATATTAAAATGTCATATATGTACATGTAACACCAAGTTTTCTAGAACAATTCGAAACCATTGACACCTGGCCTGTTTTCCTTAAAATCCAAGAACATTGCAATTCATAAATTTTTAACAATTAAACCAGTTTTAATCTTTTAATGTTGTATAATGAATATTGGAAAATTGACAGAATTTTTATGGTTGACGAATATGTTTTTCATAAACATTCATAGCAAACAACCAATATGGATAGATCATCACTTGGGATCTTCAGTCAAGCATATGTTCATGTTAAATTCATTTTGTCGTCACTGTTAAACATTTTCCATAGGGATATACATTAACCTCATTAAATGTTAGCTAGGGCAACATATTTATGTTCAACAAATCTTAATGATAATGTTTGAAAACATTCGCGCTGAAAAAATGTAATTACTTGAACATTTACACCAGCATGCATATGACAGAGTCAAGCTTAAAGTGAGTAGTTTTCACTTTGTTGGTTCTAAAAGGCATTAAAAATATTGGATGTAACATAATACATTAAGATTTTAAAAAAAAAACAAAAAAAACCCTTAACACCAAGCTATTTAACTGTGCGTCTTTTTTATAATAATTTATGAAAAAAGTCTTTAGAAATTTTAAAAAATAAGGAAATTGTAATCCTGATGTACAATTATGAGCAAATAAAAAACAAATTTTTATTTAAGATTTCATCATCGAGGTCGCTTTATTCTCACTTTAACAAGTTTCAATTGGAAACGGTTGATACGAAATGAACACGTACGAAAACATAAAAGACATTACGAGGGTCTTTCTTATCTCAAAGTCATCAGTATCTCTTAGAAATCAGTATAACATGTCTATATCTCTACTCAAAAATCTGTTTGAAACATGAGAGCTTTATAGTTATTTACTGCCAATAGTAGATTTTAGCTATCGGAGACCTTATTAGAATGTTAATCAAAATTGTTAGAAATAGTTAATTATCGTCCATAGTTTTTTTTTTTTCTTGTTTCTTTTCTGTTCTTTATAATCCTGCTAGAATGGGATCCATTGTCCCGGAATGCCATGAAATATATGGAGATAACAAACAGTATTCAAGATCAAAAGTCTATAAAACACTACAAAATTGGATCGTGCAAAATCGGACCTCCAAAACATCAGAGGTGGGATCAGGTGCTATTGAGGAATGAGCATATCTTGACTATACTGGTCATACCCATCATGTGCTCATTGTTATGATCCGGAAATAACAAAAAAAATCCGTCGTCAATTCAGTGTATATATAATGGAGAGTGTATAAATAATGGACATTTAACACATTTAGTGCGGCTTGATCATCATTAGAGTCTCCGTTATTTCTTTGCCATTATTGATTTTAGGGTACCATGGCAGATACCAGTAAGAGGAACCCCAGAGGCCATTGAGGAACGCCAGGCGACAACAGATAAACCACCACCCCCCTCCGAAACCGGAAGCACAATGGCTGCTACATATATCATTGTCTTTGTCACGTGTACTGAAGGCCATTCCATTTGAATCGAAGTCCTTATGACTATATAACATGCTGTCACCTAAAAGTAAAAATACACAGTGGCTTCAACAAATAGCATTGTACTAAAAGTCTATTAATTTCAATTCAAGCTTTCATGATTATATTGCATACCATTTGCATACCATCATCAAAAACACACAGAAATGCACAGTGAGTTATAACATATCTCGCTATCAAGGGCAATTGGTATTGTCGAACATTAGAGACAGGTCCATATCACTTGTGTATGTTTCATACTCTTATTTAAAAATGAAAAAAACGTACAATGTATATAGAATGATAAGAAATTAAATGACATATTAATTGATATATCTTAATATGAAATATCTTTGTTCGTACAAAATAGTACAAAATAAAAGAAAACTTGATTTCTTCAAAAAAGATTTTTGGTTTTTGCTTATCGATAGATGTACCATGGTTAAAAAAACGGCGGAAATGGAAGAGAAGAGATACATGTAGGTGGATGGGGTGCAGATAGAGCATTCTAGCCTAAGGAATTAGGAAATGAAATAATTCTTAGTTTTGGTGGTTTTATGTTGATGATCAAGCATTTGGATTGCATGATATTTTTATGCGTAAAGAGCACGATTATGCAAATTAACACAGCATAAATGGTTATTCTTCAGAAGAAGATTTTTTCTAAATATTTCAATGTAAAACTTGAATTCCCTATTGCGGCCATGCTCTACCCCCGGGGGTCATGGTTTGAACAATTTAGAATTTTCACTACCCCAGGATGCTCCCACATAAGTTTCAGCTTTTCTTGCCCAGTAGTTCTTGAGAGGATTTTTAAAGCTTTTTCTATATATTTCAATGTAAAATTGGATTCCCTATTGCGACCCGCCCTACCCCTGGGGGTCATGATTTGAATAGTTTAGAATTTACACTACCCAAGCATGCTTCCACATAAGTTTCAGCTATTGTAGCATAGTGGTTCTTGAGAAAAAGATTTTTAAATGTCCACAACTTATTTTTTTCTTTTCTTGATTATCTTCCATTGTGAGAGGACTTGGCCGTTCATTTTTAAACTTTAAACCCCCTTTACCTAAGGATGCTTTGTACCAAGTTTAGTTAAAATTGGCCCAGTGGTTCTTGAGAAGAAGTTGAAAATGTAAAAAGTTAATAGACGGACAGACAGACAGACGGACGGACGGACAGACGACGGATAAAATGTGATCAGAAAAGCTCACTTGAGCCTTCGGCTCAGGTGAGCTTAAATGAAGAGAGATAAGTTACAAAGTGGTTACACTTATTTAATATTTCCATTCTCTCTCTTTTCGTAGCTGATTGTGTGCGAAAGCTGTCATAGTCTTATACTTTATTTCTCACTAAGGGTTCGAATCCTACTGGGAGACGTGGAGACCGGTCCTTCGGATGAGACCATAAAAAAACGATGTCCCGTGTCGCAGTAGGTGCTGACACGAAAAAGAACACTTCCTGTTCAATCGCTTAGAGTACTGAGTAAAGGTCAAAATTTGCAGCTCTCCAATGTCAAGTGGTAGCGTCTCCATATGAGTGAACAATTCTCCAGAGTGACATTAAACAATCAATCATATTTTTCGCTTACCCAAAGTTCCTGCAGATGGCCCTCTAAGAAAAAGAGTGTAGTTGTCTTTCTCGTCCGAAACGGAAAACTGGTCGTAATATTCATAGAACGTTGTGCCATTTTTTAACGTAATGGATACGTAGAGGGAGGAGTTTCTTCCCTTCGTTAGTTGATGAATCACGTCATTACCTTTAAGTTTATAAAAAGAAATATGTGTAAATTCGATGAGTGAATGTATAAAGTTTTAATATAATATTTTTAAAAATTGACTTGCAGCCTTAAATAGATTTGTTACGTTGATAGTCTGATCTGTAAGCATTAATTAAATTTAATGAAATTTTCGGAGAATATTGAAACCTTCCCTAAGATATATTTTATAATTGATATAAATATGTACCGATCCAATAAGAGTCCTCCAGGTTTTCGAAGCCTTTTTTGTAGTCGTCCCATACTCTGTTAAAACTCACCGCCCCACTCCTCCTGTTCTGGATAACCTAACAAATCAACAAGCCTTGACTCATTCACAGATTTAGATCTTTTTTCGAAAGAAAGGAATGACCATTTATAAATCAGACGTATGCCATAAAATGCATATACTTTTTATCAATACTCAGGTATTTACAAATGAAGATAAAAGTTTTCAAGGAATGTGGAGGTCGGGCCTCCAGATGATCCATTGAACAGCAAAGACTTATTTTTATTTGTTTCAATTATTCTTCACTATTTAATGTAATACGTTCATTAAAATAGTTTGATCATCTTCACATTTATTGGAGAAATTTGTCTCTCTTAATGAAAGTAATATTTGCTTCCAAACGTGGAATAAACATTTTGCAAAACAGAAAGGAAATTAACAAAAAATTGAATTTAATTCCAGTAGATCTTCCATCATAATCTTATCACTTGGCCAAGCCTACCTGATATGGAATGCTTATAAGTAATAACTAAAAGGGATACATAAATCGAATAATACTGAAAAGTTGTCGTATGGTCATGGAATGGTATCTAGATGGCGAGGACACGAATTGAAAGATCTTTAAGAGATGAAACAAGGATACATTAAATCTGTTAATTACTTTCTTAATGAAAACAGAGTTACGCAGATAAAAAAAAAACTATCAAGATATATCATCAAGCTGTTCTGCGACGACTCGACTGAAAGCAATTTCGAACAGTCGAGAGGGAATGCTAATTTCTCCCAGGCATCAGGTCCGACCTAAGAAAATTCTGGGAGTTCATGTTTATACCTTTTTCATAGATTTATATTGTTTTAAATAAGGAATAAAGGACAAATAAATAGATCCTACCGTCCACTTTCTACCAAAGTTGTCCATTTTACAAGACACGTCGATAACAAATGTATTGTCACTCACAAATGGATAAATCTTGTCCATTTATAAATTTATAAATGGATAAAATATGCCAGATTGTTGCTGTCCACTATCAAAGATGTCCCTACAGTCCCTGGGAAAAGGTTTTCCGTCTTTGTCCTCGGGAGGAGCTGAAAATGTTTTGCATAATAAGCATTTACATGGAATTAAAAGAAATAAAGTAATTCACATTTTGATAATGCTCAGTGAGGTATTGAAAGATCGGGATTTCTTTTTACCTTCTGGAAAGTAGTGTTTCCAGCCATTACCTGATACAGTTATATCGGTCTGGTCAAATGAATTGTGAACTTGGCACTTTTCGTCTATCGAGTTAAATCCAAAACAGCCGCAAGTGACGTCACAGAGAGCTGCGCAAAATGACAACGAGGGGACACTTAATTCTGCTAGAGATTTGTTGTCTGACTTTTTTCCATCAAAAGCCAAATTAGGCAAATACCTACGAGACAAGGCTTCTGCTAATTGTAGCGAGAAAATTAACAAGAAACAACCGCAAATAACGCGCATGATGCAAAAGACCTTGAAAACAGCGATGAAAATTTCCACCTAGCTGTAGATGCAACTTTGCAAGACTAAACATAAAGCTACCTTTAAATATAATTTTCAATTATGAATAATTCTGACGGAAAGGCCTGCAACATTGATTGATTTTAACTGACAAATACAAACATATCTTATAATTCCAAGGCGTAACTGGAGTAATTATACTTTAAGGATAAAATAAATACGGCGCCGTTTGTTTTGGTAACTCAAAGCAGGATAATTGCAGGATTGTTCTGAAGGAAATGAAATGAATATATTTCAGAAAACTTAACTCATAGGTGTTGCATAAATTTACCCATAGATAAATCTCACATTAACCTAAGGGTACATACTATCATGTATTACACAAAACTCATGCATTTATATACATAATTACTTTTTTGATTGGTTTTAAATGGAAGTGACGAAAATAATAAATCCCTCAAAAGAAAGAAAACGTTGTTTTTCCTTTTGGCTTCTATGTGGGACTTTATATCGTTTCGTAAAATTAATTATATAGAAAAAATTTTTAAAAAATGGAAAGAACGAAAAATAATCGAATTCAAAACATTATTTAAACAAGGCTTACATATAAAATGCATTTGAAATATATTTTCATAATTTGAGATGTTTTTTATTTCAGTATTGAATTACGGGGTTTTCGGATGAGACCTTTAAAATTGACGTCTTGTATGTGTCATGGAAGGTATTTGCATGATAAAAAACCCTCCCTAATCAATGGCCCTTAGTGCCGAGTAAAAGTCAAATTATGAAGCCTTTCACCGGTATTTGGTGACGTCTCTACATGTGGGTAAAACATTCTCAAATTCGACTTAGAACAACATGCAATCAATCCATCAAATATAGATAGACGAGAGAACTCCATGAAGAGTTGTTTAAGGGTCATTGATACTCTGATAAGAGAGATAACGCTTAATGACATAAATGTTTATTAAGGTCTTCCGTCTTCACGGAAGACCTTATAGTGATTCTATTGTTTCGTATTATTATTAGGGTCTTCCGTCTTCAGCGGAAGACCCTTCTATTATTCTTCGGTTTCTTTTTTACCTTTATTATTATTATTATTTTTATTCTTTTTTCTTCTTACAAAATTTGTGCAGACGATTTCTCGGAGATGGCTCGTTCGATTTGCTTCAAATTTTCACAGTCGATGCGATTTTATCTGAAGTTAATTCCGGCAAATTTTTTTTTGGAAATTCACTTCCGGTCGGGAGTTATCGCCCTTTAATCAAAATTTGGAGGACCTCCTTGTCTGTGATGGAACTCAAAAACGGCTCAAGCTAGAAAGCTGAAATTTTTAGTGATGATAGAGGACATGTTGCCACGTTGCAACATGGTCAGGATATTTTCCGGAAGTGCCTAGTATGGAAGCTCGGTAGGGGTCAAAATTTAGGACACGTTTAATAGTGATTTTTTGAGACATTTTGTATCATATCTTTTAAAATATAAATATTTTGTTAAAACATACTGAACAACATTTGTGCAAAATATCAAGATCTTTCATATGATATCAAGAAAAATGTGCTGACTTATCAAATTAAGGGCTGAAAGGGGCCAACGGTTTTTATTCAATAACTTTTTAAAAGTCAATATTTTGTAATACATTACTGAAGCAAAGATGTTCATCTCAACCATCTACAACTATTTATTATGATTTCCATGTCGTATGGTACATAATTAGGGGCCACAAGGGGCCAGAATGCTAAATCTTTGATGCTTTATATCTCGAAAGGGAGAAATATTTTGATAAGCAATATTGAACAAAAGTTGTTCAAAATAATGTTCTAAACAATATGCAACCTTTCATTTTTTGCTAAACGTCCCCATTAAGGAGTTGAAGGGTTGGCCCCTAAAAATTTCTTTTTCTAATATCTCAAAAACGAAAACGAATTTCTGAACAATTGTTGAACACAAAATGTTCAAAATCTTAAGATCTTTAAGATGAGATCCCGAAAAAGGGGCTGGGCACTCGAATTAGGGGCCAAGAGGGGCCAAAAGTCTTCAATCGATAACTCTTTATCGGTTAATATTTTGTAATACATTACTGAAGCAAAGATGTTCATCTCAACCATCTACAACTATATATTATGATTTCCATGTCGTATGGTACATAATTAGGGGCCACAAGGGGCCAGAATGCTAAATCTTTGATGCTTTATATCTCGAAAGGGAGAAATATTTTGATAAGCAATATTGAACAAAAGTTGCTCAAAATAATGTTCTAAACAATATGCAACCTTTCATTTTTTGCTAAACGTCCCCATTAAGGAGTTGAAGGGTTGGCCCCTAAAAATTTCTTTTTCTAATATCTCAAAAACGAAAAAGAATTTCTGAACAATTGTTGAACACAAAATGTTCAAAATCTTAAGATCTTTAAGATGAGATCCCGAAAAGGGGGCTGGGCACTCAAATTAGGGGCCAAGAGGGACCAAAAGTCTTCAATCGATAACTCTTTATCGGTTAATATTTTGTAATACATTACTGAAGCAAAGATGTTCATCTCAACCATCTACAACTATATATTATGATTTCCATGTCGTATGGTACATAATTAGGGGCCACAAGGGGCCAGAATGCTAAATCTTTGATGCTTTATATCTCGAAAGGGAGAAATATTTTGATAAGCAATATTGAACAAAAGTTGTTCAAAATAATGTTCTAAACAATATGCAACCTTTCATTTTTTGCTAAACGTCCCCATTAAGGAGTTGAAGGGTTGGCCCCTAAAAATTTCTTTTTCTAATATCTCAAAAACGAAAAAGAATTTCTGAACAATTGTTGAACACAAAATGTTCAAAATCTTAAGATCTTTAAGATGAGATCCCGAAAAGGGGGCTGGGCACTCAAATTAGGGGCCAAGAGGGACCAAAAGTCTTCAATCGATAACTCTTTATCGGTTAATATTTTGTAATACATTACTGAAGCAAAGATGTTCATCTCAACCATCTACAACTATATATTATGATTTCCATGTCGTATGGTACATAATTAGGGGCCACAAGGGGCCAGAATGCTAAATCTTTGATGCTTTATATCTCGAAAGGGAGAAATATTTTGATAAGCAATATTGAACAAAAGTTGTTCGAAATAATGTTCTAAACAATATGCAACCTTTCATTTTTTGCTAAACGTCCCCATTAAGGAGTTGAAGGGTTGGCCCCTAAAAATTTCTTTTTCTAATATCTCAAAAACGAAAAAGAATTTCTGAACAATTGTTGAACACAAAATGTTCAAAATCTTAAGATCTTTAAGATGAGATCCCGAAAAAGGGGCTGGGCACTCGAAATAGGGGCCAAGAGGGGCCAAAAGTCTTCAATCGATAACTCTTTATCAGTTAATATTTTGTAATACATTACTGAAGCAAAGATGTTCATCTCAACCATCTACAACTATATATTATGATTTCCATGTCGTATGGTACATAATTAGGGGCCACAAGGGGCCAGAATGCTAAATCTTTGATGCTTTATATCTCGAAAGGGAGAAATATTTTGATAAGCAATATTGAACAAAAGTTGTTCAAAATAATGTTCTAAACAATATGCAATTTTTCATTTTTTGCTAAACGTCCCCATTAAGGAGTTGAAGAGTTGGCCCCTAAAAATTTCTTTTTCTAATATCTCAAAAACGAAAAAGAATTTCTGAACAATTGTTGAACACAAAATGTTCAAAATCTTAAGATCTTTAAGATGAGATCCCGAAAAAGGGGCTGGGCACTCGAATTAGGGGCCAAGAGGGGCCAAAAGTCTTCAATCGATAACTCTTTATCGGTTAATATTTTGTAATACATTACTGAAGCAAAGATGTTCATCTCAACCATCTACAACTATATATTATGATTTCCATGTCGTATGGTACATAATTAAGGGCCACAAGGGGCCAGAATGCTAAATCTTTGATGCTTTATATCTCGAAAGGGAGAAATATTTTGATAAGCAATATTGAACAAAAGTTGCTCAAAATAATGTTCTAAACAATATGCAACCTTTCATTTTTTGCTAAACGTCCCCATTAAGGAGTTGAAGGGTTGGCCCCTAAAAATTTCTTTTTCTAATATCTCAAAAACGAAAAAGAATTTCTGAACAATTGTTGAACACAAAATGTTCAAAACCCTAAGATCTTTAAGATGAGATCCCGAAAAAGGGGCTGGGCACTCGAATTAGGGGCCAAGAGGGGCCAAAAGTCTTCAATCGATAACTCTTTATCGGTTAATATTTTGTAATACATTACTGAAGCAAAGATGTTCATCTCAACCATATACAACTATATATTATGATTTCCATGTCGTATGGTACATAATTAAGGGCCACAAGGGGCCAGAATGCTAAATCTTTGATGCTTTATATCTCGAAAGGGAGAAATATTTTGATAAGCAATATTGAACAAAAGTTGTTCAAAATAATGTTCTAAACAATATGCAACCTATATTTTTTGCTAAACGTCGCCATTAAGGAGTTGAAGGGTTGGCCCCTAAAAGTTTCTTTTTCTAATATCTCAAAAACGAAAAAGAATTTCTGAACAATTGTTGAACACAAAATGTTCAAAATCTTAAGATCTTTAAGATGATATGAAAAAAGAGGGCCGATTCCTAAAATTAGGGGCCGTTAGGGGCAAAAGGCCGATTTTTTAAAGACTTTAATGTTCAATGTCTTTTTACAGATTGTGGTAAATCATTATTTTAGAATGAAAATCGCAATCAAAATCTTATCTCATCTCATCAAGAATTGGACGGAAGACCCACTCGTTGCTCGCAACGAGATCTCATCTAGTTCTTATTATTATTCTTTTTTTTGACAAAATTTTGTACAGGCGATTTCTCGAAAACTATTCAGCGGTTTTTCATGAAACTTTCACAAAATATGTATCATTATATGAAGTTGTTACATCCGAAGAGAAATTCTAAAAATTCGCTTCTGGTGCCAAGTTATGGACAATTTCCTGATTTTAAAATGCAATATTGTCGCCCCTTTTTCTCGAAAATGGCTAAAGATAAGACCTGGAGACTTATTAGAGACGATAGTTTGTCACTTTGTGTTTTGCGGAATCACCTTCTCGTGCGTCGTCAGTATTTCCGGTTGTTACGAGATGCAAATTTAAAAAAATGTATTTTCAAACTTTTTTGTTTTTCAGTATTTTTCATTTATTTTTGGTATGTTTATAGAAGTCCTCCTTATAATGCTTACTATATAATTTGTTTGAATGTTGATAAATCTAAACTCTAGATATTAGCATTCAAAAATCTGAAGCGGGTCCAAAATGGCGAATGTCTCTGTCAACGCCGACATTTCGCGAGAGGGGTTTACAGAGGCAGCCGAGCGTTTGCTTGAACGAAAGTAACATAAGGATAAATGAAATGTAAAGGAATACTTAGATTGTCATATCGTAGTTTCGTTACAGTTCTATGTCAAACTAACGTCTTCTATAATTGGTAAAAACTAATTGCGAAAAGGAAATTCGACACCTAATATCTTTTGTGCACCATGGAAAAACAGATCTTTAATCATGTTTATAAGTAATACTTTCTCAAAAAAGAATATCAATTAATATTTTAATTATAAATCTTAACCACTGTTTCTCCTATGCACACTTGTGTCATATTAAACTAATAAATAAGAAAAATAAAAAGATTTTTTTAAAAGATCGCTTCATGGAGTTTATTTTTGCATTCTTTGCTCAGAGTTATTGAGCAAGAATGATATCTGATTCCATGACCGTTGTAGGACGAGCCATGTTTTTCGGCGAAACATTTCAACCTTTGTCGACTAACTAATCGGGATAGTTCACTTTGGGGATACAAAGGAAATTGAAAAAAGTTAAAAATTTATAACCGTTTCACCGCTTTAGTGTTACATGCATATATACAATATGGGATTTGTAAAATGTGTTAAATATACTTTCTAAACCTCGAATCTTAGGCTATAAGAACATTCATTTTTTAATTTCATTGAAGCTATCAAAGCTATTTAATACAACATTCCAAAGAAAAGGTGCGAAGATTAAATCGTGGCGTTTGGCGCTAAATTTTGAACAGTGACCAGCCTTTCATAATTTTAAGAGAGAAGCACTGTTTCGTAAATATATACAAGTAGATTTAGAATAGAGGTCCCGATAGCGTAATATTTAGTGCGTTGGAATTTCATGCTGGCGACTTGGGTTCAATCCCCCTTGTGTGCAAAACTTTTCTTTTTACTTTTTCAGCTCCATTTCACGTTTTCTTTGATAAGAGAGATAACGCTTAATGACATAAATGTTTAGTTATTCCTTATTATTCCTTTATAGATTTAACAAGTTGAAGTGTATTTTTTTGTCCAATTTTGCCCCGCAAGCTATGCTATAACTGTTTGTATTTTACTTATAACGTACATTTCGTTTCAAAAATCATTAAGGTTCAAGCAACATTTTATATGAGTGAGCAGGGGGTTTATGAACCTTAACTAAAGTCCGAATGGAAAAAGTTAAAACAACTTTTTAAAAAAAAAAAACAAGCAAAATTGATCGCATTTACATGGTCATTTTATGTTCAAAGAGACTATTCAAATTCGATTTCTCTTAAATTTCTAATTATCGTGCTTCTAAATTATATCGTTTTATGTTACGTTCCCAAATTCAGGAATTATTCTAACTGATTATGTTTTTCAAAAGCATTGACAGTTTCAATGATTGTTCAAATAACAAATGTTGGACTAGCGTGTAAATCAAACATGCAATCATTTTATGAAAACAAGTACTGGTTTTAGAAGTACCTTTTGCAAGACTGAACATAAAGCTTCCTTTAAATATAATTTTCAATTATGAAAAATTCTGACGGAAAGGCCTGCCACATTGATTGCTTTTCATACTACCATGTATTACACAAAACTGATGCATTTATATACAAAATTTTTTTTTTTACTGGTTTTAAATGAAAATGACGGAAATACTAAATCCCTAAAATGAAAGAAAACGTAGTTTTTCCTTTTGACCTCTATGTACAACTTTGTGTCGTTTTGTAAAATTAATTATATAGAAAAAATAAAAAAAAATGGTAAGAACGAAAAGTAATCGAATTCAAAGGATTATTTAAACACAGCTTACATGTAAAATGCATTTGAAATTTATTTTTATAATTTGAGCTAATTGTTTTTAGAACTCATTTTTGGGTGTGACCCTTAGTATACTGGAAAATGGCAGATTCAATGAACTTCAATAAATTTCCTGGACTTGTTTCGTCCTTCTGAAAGGTGTTTTTTTTATAAGTTTAGAAATCGAAACAAGTTAAAAGGTTAAAGATCTGGCGACTTTTGTTTTTGAAAAAAAAATTAACTTTCTGTTTATCCCGAAAACCCCTTTACTCTTAGGGGCATGCGGGTATGGACACTATCATGAAGAAATTCTATGTAGTGGATTCCTGTTTCTAGGTCCTTCCGCTAATAAACCTTTCGATTTTTTGGCAAAAAAATTGCATTCTAGACTTCACCAGAAATTAAGCAATACCACTAACATTTAAGAAAATTGCATATAAATCTGTCTTTGTGCTCTTGCATATCTTTGCAGGGGATGTTCACCTCTCAATGTCACCTGATCCCTCTTCTGACGTTTTGGTCCGTCTTTGCTCTGCTCAAATTTTGTATTGTTTAATTGACTTCTGGGCCTATTTACTGTTCGTTTTCTTATATATTTCATTGTACCCATGGTGATTATATATTTATGTTTGCTAACATTACTGATGATACTGTACCGCCCTATTTTCCCATTTGTTCTGTTTTTATTTTCTTATTTAATATTGTAACATTATACATACAAAAACAAATTTTAATCCCAGTTTTGCTTCTTTCGACCTTGTGGTTTATGTATTTATTCAAAATTTGTCTCCATAAACCAAATCACTTATACATAATAATGCATGAATTGTCATGTGGTGTTCTATTTCTGAAAAAAAAACATATTGATAACTAACAAATATAATTTATATAATCATGGAAGCTCCTTTTATATATTATGTGCATTTTTGTAAAGGCATTGTCTTTTTTTAAGGTCATTTTATGATTATTTCAATGGCAAGGAAGCCTTTATTCTGACTAGGATGTTTTTGTTTATTAGAAATGTTAAATATAGCACTGGTTGTATGTAAAAAGGAACAGCGGAGAAATTCCCCTTGTTTTCTTTATTTTTAAATTATATTGACATTTTTTTCTATTTTATATATACCTTTACCGGGAAATAAATATTTCATGTTATGTAAGAGAAAATTTAAGAATTAAGATTCGTAATTGTATCCCTTTACACTGCTGTATACAGAAAGTAATTTTTTAATAGAGTCAGAAAAATAGAGCTTTCTTCGTAAAGATTGCGTCCTTATATAATTATTATTTCAAATGAAGCTTTAAACAATCAAAGCATGGAAAAACCATCAAGGACATAACTGAATATGGCTGAATCATAATAAAAACACGATATGTTTGTGAAAAACTATGCGCACGGCGTATGGGTCACAGTCAAATTCACAAGGTCATCGACCTTGGTGGTTTTTAAAAGAAACTAATAAGTGGGGTATCTACACCTTATATGAAGCCTCTAACTGCCATGTTTCAATAAGTTATGGTGGAGACTCAGAAAAGATTTTTTTTGGTATGTAGGTCACAGTCAAGGTCACAAGGTCAATGAGCTTTGTGTCATTTGAAAGAGATTTATTAGTGGAGTATGCACACCAAATATGAAGTCTCTATCTTAAATGGTTCAAAAGTTATGGCAAAGGTTAACATTTGCAGACAAAAAAAAACTATTTTTGACATGTTGGTCACAGTTAAGGTTTTAAGATCATTGACCTTGATGAATTTGAAAGTCTTTCATTTATGGAGTATGCATAAAAATATAAAGTCTTTTTATGTCATGGTTCAAAAGTAATGGCAAAGGTTAACATTTGCACACAAAAAGCTATTTTTAACATGTAGGTCACAGTCAAGGTTACAAGGTCATTGAACTTGATTTCCTTTAAAATAATTTATAATTCGTTGAGTATGCATATCAAATTTAAAGTCACTACCTGTCATTGTTCAAAAGTTATGGCAAAATTAAACATTTGCAGACAAAACTTATTTTAGCATATAGGTCACAGTCAAGGTCACAAGGTCATTGACCTCGGTGTCATTTAAAAGAATTTGATAAGTGGAGTATGCATATCGAATATAAAGTCTCTATCTGTCATGGTTCAAAAGTTACAGCAAAATTAAACATTTGCAGACAATACTTATTTTAGCATATAGGTTACTGTCAAGATCACAAGGTCATTGACCTTGGTGTCATTTAAAAGAGCTTGATTAGTGGAGTATGCATATCAAATATTAAGTCTCTATCTGTCATGGTTCAAAAAATATGGCGAAGGTTTACGTTTGCAGATAAACAGACAAACAAACAGACAAACAGACAGAGGACAAACACAAAAACAAGGTCTCCATAAAGAACACACAGGACAAAAACTATTGGCCCCAGATCTATTGATTCCGGCGCATTATCAAATCCTTAAACACAACAATCATATTGCGGAATAAAAACAAATAAGAGCTAAAATTCTGACGTTTTTTTTTAAATTCAAAATTATGTAATAGCTCTACAAAAAAAGGGGGGAAGTCTTTTTCTCGTTTATATAACTCAGCACCCTTGATGATTATCTCATACTTCAATTTTATCTATTTATCTAGATCTGTACACTATAAATTAATCTTTTTTTCCGGTACACTTCGCAGAAAATATTACATTGAAGTTTGAAACTAGCTTGTGCCTTCTTGAAAATCTCATTTTAGATTTGTTTCTCACTTACCAATTTCAATTAATCAAACTTTACTCTATAAAAGGGTGCCAGGGCCATATTACAAACATAAGAATGAGGATAAACTAAATGTGCGTAACAGTCCTTCCCTTACACTTTGTCCAATATACACTGTCTTAACCCTTATATGTCTAGAGTGAAAATGTAGCAGAATAATTAAGGTCTTCGGTCTTCAGGGCATAAAAATTAATTTTGACTTTTGGTTACACCGCAAGTAGCAAAAGCTGGCTTATTTTGCATTAATTAATATAGCTTTAGAGAATCTAAACCATTTTTTGATTTTAATACTCATTTTTGTAAAATAAAAATAAAAGTTACTTCCGGTCAAACAGGACGAAAGACCTACTCATTGCTTTGCAACGAGCTTTGCTATAGTTATATATTATTATTTGGTTTACTCGTGAACTTTAACTATAGAGGAGAATGCATATTTGAATTGTACACAGGGAAAAGTGGCTCGCACGATTCTCATGCGAATGCCTTTTCGCATGAATTTCGTACGAAAATCATATAAAAACCATGCAAAAAGTTCCACATGCGAATTTCATGCGAATGTCCTCATACAATATTCATGCGAAATTCATGCGATTTTCATGTGAGTGAAATTTCGCATGATATTCATGCGAATTCCAAATTATCAGTTTTTCATGTAAAAATCATGCGAAATTCGCATAAATATCATGCAATATTCATGTACAAGAGAAAAAAAGCAATGAACAAAGAAATTGAACATTTCAATATTTATTTAGGTTTTTCTGCCACATTGAGTGATAAAAATTGCCAGTCTCTGATATCATATTGCTTGGATGTTCTTAGGTA
>NW_026941622.1:0-13310 GCF_032062105.1 Saccostrea cuccullata
ATATAATTATGTATGTATATATAATGATTCAAAACTATTAATAATGCACTTTCTTAGCAGGACATTCCCTGAAAGTTTCCACTTTGCACAAAATGATGTTTTCAGGAAAAAGTTTACTTATACTCGCCTACTTTTATATCTTACAAAAATTTCTCAAAGAAAACTTTCTGAATTCGAATCTTCTTTTAAAACTTTTGCTACAAAATCATTATGATCTGCTGTGTTATATAATAAAAATATAATAGAAATTTGTTCATCACATGTTTTTGAAATGTCTTTGGACAAACAATTTTGTCAACTGTCCGCTGGATATCTCGGTAATTATGCCTCAGACACCCGACGTTACGTATTTTTCTTATTTAAAAGAAATTAACCCATTCATTCCTAATAATTCCATAAATTTGTGTATTACTAGGAAAAGGTTTTTTAAAAAATATATAAGAAGAATATGTAACGTTATGTGCCTGTGCAATGTGCCATTAAGCATTCAGACGGACGTGAATGAAAGCACTTAATCCCCTTTAATTTTTTTGCTAGAGGTAAGTAATAATACGACTAAATCATGTTCAATACGTATCCTAAAATCCCCTCTTTTGGCACTATACATGCAGCTACAACCATCCCTTTGCAATATGGAATATTACATTAATATGGCCAAACATAATTCTATATTTTCAGACTTATTTCTGCAATACGTAAATTTATTTGATTAGTAGAATGCAATCATTCTTTCAATGATTTAGAGATCGCTTAATAGATTGCAAGTAATTAATTGAACATTTTTAACACTTTAAATTCCCATCTGTTGAATAATGTTCATCAATGATAATAAAAAATATATAAGAAGTATCATACAATTTTATTAAGTGGTATAGGAGGAGTTGCAGATAAGAGATGTGCGTGGGTGTCCTACAATATATAGAAAAAATGGCAGCATCAATGTTTTGCTGTGCGAAACCTACGAAAGCCCAGAAGGCTCATTCGAGATTCAAGTTTCGAAATACGAGATTCAAAATTCGAGATTCGAAATTCGAGTTTCGAGATTCAAGATCCAGATTAACCAATCAAAAGGCTCATTCGAGATTCGAGGTTCGAAATACGAGATTCGAAATTTGAGTTTCGAGATTCAAAATCCATATTAACTAATCAAATACGGGTTCAACATTTGAATACTTCCCTTTATTATGTTTTATCTATCAATAAATCGTTTAATATATTTATAACAAATGAGTCATTTGATTAAATTACAATACAAGAAAGAGTGTTATATATATTAGAAGGAAAGTTAAATAATCATTTGATTTTTGATCAGCAAGATATACTTCAATTTATATTATGACTTCTTAAATATTAAATAGAATGCATATATCAGGAATATATATATATTTTTGCATTGTCTGCTGTATATAAAGGGTTGCTGACATAATAATACAGTTATAAATAGTGTCTAAAGATTAACAAAATCCCCACCCCTACCGGCAACACCTGCCAATTTTTCCGACACTGAAAATGTTACTTAAAAAATTTGAAAGGCAAGGTAGCCTTGATAAATAAAAACCGCGCTCGTTTTCCTAATAGAGGGAATACATTAAAATAAAGTTTTCAATTACTTATCTTCATCTAAGGCTTTGATTTCTTGAACTAATTAACAATTATATATACAATACAGATTGCAAATATGAATTAGAATAAATGCAGCATTCATTTTTCTGATATCAAACAGTAGATTAGTCTAAATTAGCTGCAGAACTATAGCGTTATGGTTTTATATTTTAGTCTCTGACCATAGCGTTATGGTCAAAGACTAAAATATACTCGGTTTTTATTTATCAAGGCTACAAGGATTTTGTTAATCTTTAGTCACTATTTATAACTTTATTATTATGTCAACAATCCTTTATATATAGTAGACAATGCAAAAATATATATATTCCTGATTATGTATTCCATTTAATATTTAAGAAGTCATAATATAAATTGAAGTATATCTTGCTGATCAAAAATCAAATGATTATTTAACTTTCCTTCTAATATATATAACACTCTTTCTTGTATTGTAATTTATTCAAATGACTCATTTGTTATAAATATATTAAACGATTTATTGATAGATTAAACATAATAAAGGGGAGTAATCAATGTTGAACCCGCATTTGATTGGTTAATCTGGATTTTGAATCTCGAAATCGAATTTCGAATCTCGAATTTCGAACCTGAATCTCGAATGAGCCTTTTGATTGGTTAATCTGGATCTTGAATCTCGAAACTCGAATTTCGAATCTCGAATTTTGAATCTCGTATTTCGAAACTTGAATCTCGAATGAGCCTTCTGGGCTTTCGTAGAAACCCGTAAAACGTTTCCGATCAAAAAGTAAAATAGGAGGTTACAATGGCACAATGTAACAAAGAATCTTTGAAAGTATCATTAAATTTCATTCAGTGTTATGAGAGGAGTGAGGATAAGAGATAGGTACCCCAAAGCGTAACGGACAGACATCATGATCACTATAGGCCTATACCCTCCACGCTTTTAAGCGGGGATATAATAATATATACTAGTATACAAAATTATTATTAGCATAAATATTGACCGATAATTCTACCATGAAGTTTATCGTCGCTGGTGTTGACAGTCAAATATTACGTTTTATTGAACGCTGACTTTGTATTACGTATACGAGTATATCCGAAACATTCCGAATACGAGCGTTCAATATCGAACGCCCCGTTGTAAACAATCAAAGTACTGAGACAGTACTGAAAGACGGGGTCAAAATAATCTTCATGCTGGATTTCACAAATGCGATTGTTTTATAAGTATTGATAACACTTTAATTTTTTTTTACATACTAAAAACAAACCTGTGAATAATATAAATTTACGTTTTTCATTTAATTTGAAGTGGAAATTTCAATAATTGCTAAGCCTAGAAACCTTTTTGAACTGTCCGAATTTCACCGGGTCCGAATTAATATTTTTCAGGAAGTAAACAATGGGTGATGCGTACGCAGTCGTAATACTACGCAGGAATGTACTTTGTTTACTAGTGTGATTTTCCGTTTTAAATTTTCAAAAATGCTTCATAAATTTGAGTTAGAAAAAAACTTCTTATCACTTTCTTCAATTTGATACAGAATGTTTATATTTTGATCAAAACAATTTCTGCACTCTTTCATATAGCGTAGATTTAATTCATGTGTTATCCCCACGGCTTCCGTTTTGAGGCCTCCGACAGTAAACTAATAGACGGGGTCACGTGACCCCGTCTAAAAGTCGTCTGGTCGTTTGAATTCTCAAAGCTAAATTAACGACATGAAGTGGCATCTAGGTAAGATGTGTTTATTTTTCACACAAAATGAAATTATTTATTAAAATTTAGTACGTAGTAGACCTATTAAGGGGGTCGACTATAGTTTTATTGTGTGAAAACTACAATAACGAAACTCCTCATTTTTATTACATATATAACTTACATTAACTTCAGTGTACATGCAAAGTTTGGGGGAAATCTACCGTCCAGGTATTTTTGAGGGACCGTCTCAAAATACAGGTACATTTACTATAGGATTATATAGGAAAATGCCAATTTTTAGCACTTTAAAGCAAATTATACAAATACTACAATAGACATTTTGTTCAAACTATAATATTTGATGAGTAATAATATATTATACAATATACCGGTACTTGTTGGCTGTTCAAATGCACTCGCAAGCTCGTGCTGTAGCATAGGAAATCTGCAAGAACAGGTCTCTCCCTCAATTTAAGTTAAAAACTGTATAATTTTTTTAACTGATCTGGTGCTGCCCTACATGAGGGAAAACGGAGGGTCTATTAAACGAGTTAATATTCTAGTTCTTTTTGCCACAAAGATTAGCCAAAGCCCTTCTGATTTTTTTGTCATAGTACCAGTAAATAAATGGGTTACAGACATGATTAAAGAAGAAGATGGTGTTAAAGAATCTCCAAGTATTCAGTCCAGCATCTGAAAGTTGTAGTGGATCAAAGTTTTTATGGGTGTGATTAATAATAACTACTATAAAACCTGGTATATAAGAAATAATATACACTGCTATCACAGTGAGGAACATAAGGCTGATTCGGGTCGAGGCGCTATTGCCATTGGTGCTCGTAGGCGTTTTGTTTTTGCTCAGACCATTGGCTTTAGAAAGGCGATCGTCATTGTGAAGCATTGTTTCCTGAATGGACTCAGACTGCTGCCTCATGTTAATGGAACCGTTTTGTGTCTGTTTTCTTTTTTTCATTGACTTAATCGCCCGATACACGGTCTTGCAAACTGGAACATAAAGAATTGCTGTAGCAATGACGTTGCCTAGAGTTAGAAGAAATAGAAAACCGACGTATATGGTTGTAGAAGATGAAATTTCCATGACCATTCTACATACGAAACCTGTAAAGTTCTGTCCTCTAAAAGACAATTCTTCTTCTTTCACTCCACTGTAGAAGATCAATGGAAAAGCACAAACACAGGACACTAGTGTAATTAACACTATAGTTAAGCGCTTGGTAGTGAGTGAGAATTGCCAACCAAATGGTTCACATATCAAAAAATAACGTTGCAAAGCTATTACTAAAAGGCAATGGGCAGATATTCCAGACAAAGTTGTGAATACAAAATACAGAGATCGGCATACTATATCATTTGGAAAAATGAATGCATACTCGTCAGCTAAGAGATAAAAAGTTCCTTGCGTCAAGCTTCCAAGCGCATCCACCATTGCTAGAAATGGTATGAAGTAACGGGAATCTTCGTTGTTCTGAATCCAGAAAGTGTAGAGTGAAAACACCAGTATATTTCCTGAAAATCCCGTAACAATCCCCACACCTTTTATGACTGTGTTGGGGTATATTATAGAGGCATACTCGTCGTTCTTTTCCCTTGCGAGAGTCTCCATGTCGTCCATGCTAGATAATTCAATATCTTTCCCATAAATAAAACTTAAGGTGATAAATTACACTTCACATATTTTTTTTAATAAATTAAGGAGTTCATGTGCCGATCTCCCGGTGCGGTGAGTATAAGTACTCGTATGGATGAGAACATCAGCTGAGTCAGTTTCTTATCTTGCGTCTATTGATGGACAGTCTCCGGTCTCTTCATCAAAGCAGGTAAAGTACACGGCATATATAGGATGAGTGGCCCACTACAAGACCACTCACCTCCTCGCATGGATACAAATGACAGACTTCCGGTGTAAAATTGCAAACAACAAAATTAAAGCTGACATGAACTCTTAAAAAGCCATCATTTTTCATCTTTGTACGACTTACTACATTCCTGTACGCCTTTGTCCGCCATATTTCTTCGATTCCGCCATATTTAATTGAAAATTTTTAGTCACCTGTACCTGCTATATATAGCTTTGTACGATTGCTTCACTTCAGTGATTTCTAGCCTGACTGTCGACATGTACACATCTCCGATAACAAAGTTTTTAGAAGTCCAAAAACTGACCAAATACATGTTTGAAAAGTAAAAATTCAACAAAAAATAGAACTATACCGAGAATTAAATTATTTTTGAATGCATTTGCTGCAATATAGAAAATAAACTAACACGGAATACATACATGTACATCAAACACCCATGCAGGCCGAGAAAACGCGTCAAACGCAGTGATAAAAACATTTACCTGACTACTGCTATCGTTACAGGGATGTGCACATGTCGAAAGAATTATCCTATTTTACTTTTATTGAAAAATGCATCTCAGAAGTCATGTAATCCATTGCTAACTCAACAGTAAAAGATGCCTGGACACACGTGGCCCATGCCGATCATTTTATTTGGTCAGGGAAAATATCAAAGGTTGAAAGCTCAGTGGGGTTGAATGAAAAAAAATGCAAGTAATTTTTTCAAAGATAAACATTACTCTTGTCTGTACATGTTGTAAATAAAATTTACGATTAAGTACATGGTTTAACTTCATCAAATTCATTTAAAAAAAAGCAGGCATTATTACGAATCATTCACCTTTTGAAGATATTTTCCGTGATATGAGGGGGGTGGGGTGGGGTGGGGGTGTAATAAAACATGCATAACACTCTCATAAAAATAATGTAAGAAAAACGTCTGAAACAGATTGGATTTCTTTATGATCAATTATTATCAAATAAATATTGTGTATTGGCTTTATTAGACCTAATATAATTTGATTTAAAGTTATTTAATTTTATGCACTATGAAAGAAAAAGTGAGCACGTTCACATACGCTCCCGCCAAAAGTCGAAGTAGTGCTGAAGTTACCAGAAAAAAATAAAGGAATCGTAATTTCCTTGTAATATGCACATCTATACACATTGTGTCCTAAATATCTGCAAAGTTTGACGAAATTGTGTGCAGCGGTTTATGAGGAGTTGCGCTGACAAACTGCTCACCTCTATATTCAAGATATGGCCAAAATCTAAATGTAAAAGTGCGGAAATTCCCGAAAAATAAAGAATTCGGAATTTCCTGGTGATGTGCAAATCTACACACACATTGTCTCCTATAAATATCTGACAAAGTTCGACAAAACTCTGTACAGTGGTTTATGAGAAGTTGCGCTGACCAAAAAAAAAAAAAAAAAAAAAAAACTGACTGATGGGTCAGGAAGATTTTACCTCACGCGTGGGGTATAATAAACGAGTTTGATTCTTTGGTACAATGATAATGAAAATAGAATTAAATGTGAATTAAATTTCTAGACATAAATAAGTAATGATTATTAGAAAAAGCATATAGGAAGAGAGAGTAAACTCCTCGTGAGAATTCCACATTCTACCTAAAACTAGCTTTTTAAAAAATCTCTTGTCTGTTGTCCAAGTTCGACACATACGTTTGAGAGGGTATTCGAGAAAGTTCCCAATGTTCCCATTCCTGTGATTTATATTTCACGTTTATTATATCCCCCGCCTGAAAAGTGGGAGGTAATCGTTATGTCCGTTCGTCTGTCTGTTACGCTTTGGGGTACCCATCTCTTATCCGCAAATCCTCTTACACCACTTAGAGAAATTTAATGAAACTTTCAAAGAATCTTAAGTTTATTACAGATTACCATTATGCACCTCCTATTTTACTTTTTGATCTGACACGTATGGGTTTAGCGAAATATGGACTTTGTCATTATAACCATATGGGAGGCAGGGGGTATCATTTAGTGAGTTCATTGCTCATAATCCATGTACGTCTAGTTTCTCTTTCAATATGGGCGTTTGGGTTAATTTCCTGTCCAAAGTAAAATTATTATTCAATTTATGAAGTTTCGACATCCCGCCTGAAATAGTACAGCACAAAGTGCGTAGGATTTATACCTATCATTGCCCCAACGGGTGGTTACAGAAGAGAGAGAGAGAGAGAGAGAGAGTTCAATATTCAAAAGAATAAATAATAATTATCCGTATTCAACCAGTGTCAAGAATCCCTACCCTAACTTTTAAAATTATCTCCCAAATTCACCTACAGAAATTATTTATATATATAAATAAAATACCTAGACTATCCGGCAGGGATACTGAAATCTCGAAATACTTCCTGTAACAACATAATTATAAAACAGTTACATTCCTCAAAATGCACATACTTTGTGGTCGGAGTGACACATTTTAAAAAAATCTCATAACTTAATTCGGCAGAAATGTCTGTTTTCCATGAATATTTAAATAACGGTCATGTCAAGTATTTTTGCATGCCCCCCCCCCCTCCAAAAAATAAAATGCCTAAATGTCAATCTGAACAGGGGATGGCCATCCTCCGTGTGTGTATGTGTTAAAGAATGTATAGATGTACACATAAAAATTTGTATTCTGGTAAATTGCTTTTAAGATTTGAAGTAAATTATAGCCGTATATCAAATTACTTTGTTTAGATTTGAGATTAGTACTAAAATAATCAGTTATAATTGACAAATGAATTTTGCGACGCAAACCAACTGCAGACTATATACATGTACATGACTTTGTCTAGAATGTATATTAGAACTACATGTAGATAAACAATTCACAATTATAGCTTATGAACATCAGTTATAATATCCCCCACTTTCAGCCGCGCAAATACCAAATAACTTCTCTTTCCACTTTTGATATTTTCCCTGACCAAAATCTGATCAGCACGGACTAAGTGTATCGTCGTGCTAGTGTGTACGGAGTAATGACAGTGTGTTTACTATTGAGCTTTTATGGAGTTTATTTCTTTTTTGTGATGCATATTTCAATAAATGGAATTCAGGGTGTATTTCACTTGACTTGTGCACATCTTCGAACCGATGCAGTAACCTTATTACCAGGTATGGGTGCGTTTACAGCGTTCGAGGCGTTTTCTCGATATGCATCAATCAGTCAATTGCATAGGACCTGCAAATCACAGACGTTGGTTGTTTTGTTCCATTCAAATGATAAAATTTCAAAATGTGTTTTCAAATTTTACTGCTTTTCATTTCAAGTTTATTCTGCATAAATTGGCGCACTGTAAAAATACGTACTCATGCATCTAAATTTCTCTTCCAAACTTGCATTTTTTTCTTTTGATTCAAATCAATATTCATTCAAAAATATGATTATTATGTTGTTTATTTTGTTTTTGAAATGTCTTGATCACCTCATGTGTTCTCATATGCTTTACCATCGGAGATGTGCACAAGTCGATACCCAATCCAAAAAATCATTCAAGTGTAACGAGCGCATTGGGGTATACATCGTTACAATGAGACAAGGTATCTGAAAGAAATATGGCGGAATACAGCTATAGTTGGTATGAAACAAGTCGTACATAGATGAAAATGTTGCGTATTTAAGAATTCATGTCAGCTTTAACATTATATAACAGTTAATGCCAATCGTTGGTCTTTTTAGTACACAATCATTACTTTGCCTAAGATAATAAAAGAATGTCGTGTTATAACATGAAAAATATACACAAGCTTTTCACAATACATCCATTGGTTCAAATAACACTTTTTTATGTTATGGAGATAACGAAACTGTACATAATCTGGATCAACGAGCCATCGAAACCATAGTAATTGGGAGCAGAGTATAAACAATGACTTCCAAAAAAACATCCGAGGCTGAATTAGATGACCTCCCCTGTTGACCACTCAAACTTCGTGTGCTCCTTGTCATGATTGTCACGTGGTCAAGCTGGCTTTCTCCAAGAATCACACAAGTTCAATAAGTTTAATAAATTTATTTACAAAAAAATAATAACAATAACAAAAACCTCACACCATCTACCGCACTCTGATCCACACCCTTTACTCACTATTAAACAGTTAACAAAAAAAACCAATTATCTTGGTAACCAATTAACAATCAACCCCGGGTATATATCTCAGTTATCAATCATGAATCAATCAATCAATGTTCCAGTTATTGCCAAACATATCCAAATGTAGTAATCGTCTCTGTACCATCGATCATCATCGTCATCATCATCATCAACGTATAAATAAAACCATCTCAGGTTTGCCACTAGTGTTCATCTAACGAACTATCACAACGTTACGTGGTTCGACTTATCTGTGTCTATCCACCATCAGCGAGTCTTGATCACACACACAGCCTCCTTCCGGGCTTTAGTCCTGGAACCTTTCGCTGTGTCACCACGATCAGACGATCCCCTCAGCTTAGTGCATGTACCCAATATCCAGTACCAATATCCTCGACGCTACAATGATGCATATTAATAAGTCACATGTTTCACTACATATGTTTGGCAATACCACTATGTTTGGCAATTCATTCTCAATATAAAAAAATCAAAAAAGTATTAAGTGTAATGGTTACCAGTTAACAAAAGTCAAAACAAATTATTGTCAATATGGCGCACCTTACTTTCAACTTCCGGTCATTCACTTGTGCCCAGACATTTAAACCAAAATTTAAATGGACAAAATATTCTACACAAAGTAACAAAATTGAGTACCAGAAAATAGCAAACATTTAACAATGAGAACTGTAAACGTTATCGATATAATACAACAGCCACTCGAACACTCTCGCTAACCGTCACACCCGAGTGAACAACAGGTAAAATGGTGAGAGCTGGCCAAGTTCAGAAATAAGAACGAAGTTGTACTCAATAATAAATTTGCATAAAAAAAACTATATACAAAGCAAATAATATCATAAGTAATACTTACCACGGACCTGTCTCCGTGCCAGTGTCAAAATATTGCATGTACTGCTGCTATGTACATATACTAGCTGCTTCGAATCAGAAAAGTGTCTGCAGCTACGCTTCTCTGCCGGGAATGACCAGGCCTCAATTGTTCTGGTCGGCTAAGCTATTTAGCAAGGACTTCTGGGTATAATAAGCATAGGGACAAAACGCGTGAAATACAAATTATATTACAAGTGCAATAGTGATTGCTACAATGATCGGGAAAACAGAAATATCCATAGAAAATTAGAGGAAGAGAAATCATCAAAGGTGGGATCAGGTGCCATGGAGGATTGAGCATCACCTGCCGACCTGTCACCCGGCCTGCCTTATGGTCCTTATCATGATCGGGAATAATGCAAAAATCTGTAGACAACTCAGTGTGAAAATAATTAATAAAACGTCCATCAGCTTTTGACTTAAAGATAGATTGTATTTGGAGACAAGGGCATTGTCATTACAAAAAAAAAATCAGCACAGGAATACAAATAAATATTGTTGATTGATTAAACGTCGTTGATATATCTAATGGTAAAATGAAAATCTGAAGGTCACAGCAAGAGGCTTCTTTTCATGTAGACAACAACACGTCTGCTTATATTAAATGAACACAATTAGAACTCTACCCATGGGAATTCTACAAGATTGTTGAAAGACTTTAATTCCAAAACAATACATTGATTTTGCTCATCAGAAGCTCAAGCATCTTTAAAATATCAGCTTCTCAGGACGGGTTTTTTTCACAAATTATTTTCTGAGTGAACTATATTACAATTTCTTTTGATTTAGAATTATGGATGGAGACTCATGCATATTTTGAATTTTATATTTCAAGATTTCATAAATTTCACTCTTATGAAAGTTGAACAAATTATAAGTTGAAATCATTAAAATTCTTTACTTTAAAATAGTTTACTTTCTTATAAACTGATTTTAGCCTTTATATTACAAAGGGAATCCTTTACACTGAGAAAGAAAGAAAGAAAGAGAAAAAAGAAATGGAATAATGCGAGATTTCCTTTAGAAGGGAGGGAGTCCTATTCCAGAGCACAGATTTCGGGAGAAAGCTCAATATTTATCTTTTGACTCAGTTGAGCTAAAAGAGATATAAATTTCCATGAATAGATTTCTTTCCTATGAGCAATAACTCTTCAAGATATGAAGAATAGAATTGAGTAACTAAGGGTATATACTATTTCCATCCAAAAAAGGGACACTCTTACCTTTTTCATTGATTTTAGGTGTACATCGAAATGTTCATTAGGTATTTTTTACTGTTTTTAAAGGATCATTCATTTATGATTATAAAAAAAGGTAAAGATAAGGAAAAGTGATTAATTTCATATATAAAGAATAATACAAGTCGAGAATAATTGCATATATAAATAAAAGATAGATTTGTTGGCAGGTAGAGTTCAGACAAATCTTATTCTTTAGAGGGAGCCCTGATAATCATTAATTTTTCGTGTTAAAAACAAGCAGAGACCACTAGGATAAGAATATGGGGTCTTATATTTTCTCAGTGAACAAAATTACAATTCTTTGATTTAAAATTATGGATGGATACTCGTAATTTGGACTATATATTTTAAGATTTCGTAAATTTTACTCTAATGATAGTTAAACAAATGAGAAGCCTAAAGCATTCAAAATCAGTTAACTTTCATATAACTTTTAGCCCTTGTTGAAGTGTTTTTAGCATTGATATAACAGGGGAAATCCTACACTGAGAAAGAAAGAAAGAAATTGGCTCCAATGTGAGATTTCGACAGGGAGGGAAGGAGGGAGTCCTATTCTAGAGCACAGATTTTGGGAGAAAGCTTCCTTGATCTTTCAGCTCAATAAAACAGAAATAGATTCTAATGGATAGATTTCTTTTCTATGAACGATAACTCATCAAGATATGAAGGGAAGGGTTGAGTTTCTCAGAGGTACATCTTTGGTGAGGTGAACTATCTTCCTCTATTAAATAGACATTCTAACCTTTTTCACTGATTTTAGGTTTGCATTGAAATATTTTACCAGTGTTTCTTATTGTTTTAGGATCATTTGTTAAGTGTTATAAAAAAGATGAAGATAAGAAAAAGTGATTAATTTCATAAACCACATAAAGAATAATACAAATCGAGAATAAGCTAAGGCGAAACAGATAGCTATGGGTATACCAAAAGTGAGATCATGTGTGGTTTGGGTGGGGATAGGGGTTAAGAATCCCCTAATTAGCTTGTATCGTGTGCAGAGGTGAGCTTGACCAACCTACGGAAGCCTAGAAGTGTGCATCCATAGATGTATCATCCACCATGCAAGGTCAACATAGGGCTTACAGTTACTAGTACTTGGAGATGAGACCTGCACCAAATACTTTATCCTGCACCAAAACTTTAATCTACTTCCAAAACATTAACCTGGTTATTCCTTAGCTGAAACCAGAAATAGTTAACGAAACACACTCTCTGCTTATAAATCCAAAACTTCGAGTATTACACCGCTTTGGTCAAGGAAACAAACTTATGCTTTGGCTTGTTAGGGCAGGTTTGTTTTGGCAAACTAGTGAACCCTCTAGATAATACACATGTAACTCCTATAAAATTTCCGCTCGGTTGAACTAAAAGAGATATAGATTCTAATCGATAGATTTCTTTCCTATGAGCGATAACTCTTCAAGATATGAAGGATTGAGCTTCTCAGAGATACATTTTTTGCAAGGAGAACTCTTTTTCTCCCTCCACAAAAAGAGACATCCTTACCTTTTACATTGATTTCAGATGTACATCGAAATATTCATTAAGTGTTTGTTATTGTTTTAAGATCATTCATTAATGATTATAAAAAGGATGAAGATAAGGAAAAGTATTAATTTCATAAACCACACGAACAATAATACAAATCGAGAATAAGGCGAAACAGAGTCATGAGAACACTAAAAGTGGGATCATGTGTGAGTTTTTGTAGGGATTGGGGTTAATAATCCCCTTATTTCTGTAGTTCATTTCGTGTGCAGATGTGAGCCTGTGTGCAGAGGCAAAATAGACCGCTGCGCGCGATTATTCTGACACAAAACTCAACATCATCACTGGTTGTGTTCAGAGGTGGAACTGGGTTACTGGCTGTGTGCAAAGGTAAACTTGACAACTGGTTTATGCCGATG
>NW_026941623.1:0-13271 GCF_032062105.1 Saccostrea cuccullata
ATAATGCAAAACTTTCCAAGCTTTAGAAGCAATAGGCCAGGAAAGATTTTATCGCACTATCGGAGGATTTACCAGTGCAGCACGGAATGCAAATAAGCAATGGAATCAATATTTACCATGAACACGCACACTATTGTAATTAGTACAATTTTACGCTGGGTTACACAATCAAAAATCTGTAACGAATTTCAGTCATGATAGCAAAACTTTTCCGAAATTCAATCTGAATAAGTACATGGAATCGATGTAAAATTAATTATCAGAATATTTTTAGAAACCTTTTGATAAAAGATCCGAATTTCATGCGTTGGAAATAGGTATCTGACACTCAATGATATTTAGGTATTTTCTCTGAAACTTCATATTAATTTTTCAAATGAATTCCATTCGATATCTTAGACATTTCACAATGCATTTTAAAAATGATGGTAACTATGGAACGCCATCACTGCCTTATAGCATACAACTATGCATTTATTGTGTCAATTTATCATAACGTGATGGGAACATATCTTTACGTTATGTCCATTTTGTATGAGAAGATGTAAAAATATCTTAACATCATGCCAATGCTGCATTGCATGAAGTAAATACATCCTTCAATTATGTCAGCACTTCATAACTTGAAGTAAAAAATTCATTATGTGAAGTGATAATGTGTTTACATTGTGTTAAAACTTTATTACGTGAAATGAATGTTTCTTTACATCATTTCATTTCTTTAATATGTGAGGTCAAAATTGCATTACGTCAAGTAAATTGCGTTTTATGATTAACTTATCATTACATGGAGTCAAAAATCCATTCCTTTTTGAGAGTGTATATTTCTATTATATCAAAGCATCATAACGTGATATGGATTTATCTTTATTTTACGGCGAGAGCATCATAATGCGAGGTGAACACATCTTACCTTTATGTCAGTGCTTTATCACGTGGTGTAAAAAGTGTATGGCATAATGTGAACATATCTTTATATTATATCAACACTTTATTACATTATGTCAAAACTCCATACCGTGATGTGGATATATTATAACGTTATATCAACTCTTTCTTATGTGATCTAAAAATATCTTTATATTGTGTTAACTTTATCATGTTGATTCCAAAAGTGCATTACTTTATGTAAAAATAAACTTACATTATCTCAAAGCTGTATATCTAGTATACAATGAATTTTGACGACTGTGTTTTAATGACTGTTAAGAGCGAAGGGGGGGGGGGGTCCTGATTGATTAGGAAGAATTACAGGCACAAAATATCAGCCCCCCCCTCTTTCCCAGACATAACCGGACTTTACTATTAACAGAATTCATTGTTAGCGCAGCCCTCACTCTTTGTTGAAGTATAGTCCACTGAGGGCAATGTGGTATGTCTGAAAAAAAAATTAGGACTGATCGAAGTTGGACCCCCTCCCCGAAATAGGATTTTCGGGCTTGGACAATTTTTTGGGCTTGTCAAGTTTTTCGGGCAAATTAATATTTTTTTTTGTGGCTGACCTCCCCTTTCAAAAAGATGCTACGTCACTGGAAGTAGAAAATTTTTCAACCATTAAATTCTAAGGCCAGAATTCTATTACAAAAATCTACCAGTTCCTCATTTAATCAATTGAATATGCCTTAGTAAGCATACATGGGCATATATCAGTGGCGGATATGGGAATCTTGAACAAGGAAGGGGGACGGTATATAGTTGGAGACCAAGGAGGAAAGCAGAGAAGCTCTCAGGCTATATAGTTTTATAGAAAAAAAAGTTTTCAACTTAATTCAACTAAACTTAATGTGAAACTAATGCAATTGTCCTACAAAGTAAAACCAATAAATTTATTAATTTTATGTATATTTTGGTCACTAAAGATGGTAGGGCGGGATCCCCCCCCCCCCCAACCCAACCCACCAGTGCACGTGTGTTATACGATGTGTTTACATTTTAAAAAAAGGAAAGTTAAAGACTGATTAAAATCTTATGACAGTATTCTTAGTAAGATCAGAAGTTTAAGACTTTAATCCCCCCCCCCCCCAAAAAAAAAGAAAAACAAAAAAAAAATTGCTCCACGACTCATAATATTTGATTATTTGATTATCAGATTAAAGTAAACGTCGTTGAATTTCGACGTGACTTTAATTCACAGTCGCAGTGTTAAGGCTTTGCACGTTTCAAGGTTGTCAATCATTTATCGCTTAAAGTTTTTATTAAAGATGCCATTCCAAAATCGCTGAGAATTTCTTCTACGACAGTTTTCTCACCCGCGAATTTTAGTGCTTGCGGAACGCGGAAAATACGTTATGCTCATATAAAGGCCGAGGATACCCGTGTTCGCATAACGTAATAGTGAATCGACATAATGTAGAAGAGTGCGCACAGTATGACATGAGCTTTTCACATCAGTTAATAAAGACTAAGATGTTTTTTTCATATTAAGGAATGGGGGATTGACATAACATATAAGACATATATTCATATCACGTTATAAATATTGACGTAGTGTATTTACTTTATTCGCATCACATAAATGTACTACCAACTTCAATATAAAGAGCGTCTGTATTATGTATGAATACATCTACTTAATGTAATACAATGTTGATATTATATATATAATATATTTACATCATGTAAATTGGTGTCGAATTAATGGTACAATTTTGGTACATAAAGAATTGACATAATGTAATGGAAGGTTGACACGATTCAATAGTAGTGTGAGTTAATATCATAAAGAATTGACATAATGTAATGAAAGCTTGACACAATGTAATTGTTGTTTAATTAAATGTCATGAACAGTAAACATAACGAAATGCAAGTTGACAAAATATAATTGTAGTATGTGTAAATGTCATTAAGTGCTGACATAATGTAAAGGAAAGTTGATACGATGCAAGGGTTGTGTGGGCTAATACATAATGAAATAGTAATATGGGTTAATGTCATAAAATGTTGACATAATATAATGAAAGGTTGACATAATGCAATAGTATTGTGGGTAAATGTCATAAAGAGTTGACATAATGTAATGGAAGGTTGACATAATGCAATAGTAGTGTGAGTAAATGTCATTAAGTGTTGACATAATGTAATGGACGGTTGACGCAATGCAATTATTGTGTTCTGCTATAAGGCAGTGACGGCGTTCCATAGTAACGATAATTTCTTAGTCTCCTTTGTTTGTTTATCTTCGATTTAATGCCGTCAGGCAATTCTTTTCTTTTTTACTTATAAAAGAAATGTTAACTTTGTGAAGCTCACAATATAGGAAACCTTTAATTAGGTCAAGAATACAATGTTAAAGGATTTACGAAAGGCAAATATTAATAGCAGTTCTTCTCAACTACTAGACTTAAAATTTTTCTCGGATTTAATTTTGCTGACTATTATTGACAAGAAGACTGTAATGTCATGAATCTGTCGATTTTATAATTATTCCACATAGAACAATTGGATTGAAGGCATTTTAATGAACTTCAAAAAAAGTTTCGATGTAAAAACGTTCATGAAGAGTTTGAGATATTCTTACAAAAGGCATATGTAACTTTACACTAAAAGTATAGTTTGCTAAATCTTTAATCAATAACTATTATCATATTTGTTGAACTTCTACCCTGGAAATCGGTCACGGTATCCTAGTGGTAGAGCGTTCTTTTCGTGATCGGCAGGCCCGGGTTCCCGTTCGCGGCGCCGCGTTAAACCTAAGACGTAAACATAGGTAGTGACTGCTCCTTCGCTAAACGCTCGGCATTAGAAGTGAAATCACGGGTCTTTCGGATTTGACCTAAAATACGTAGGTCCCGTGTCGCGGTAGGCGTTGGCACGTTAAAGAACCCTCACTGCTCAATGGCCCTGAGTGTCGAATATAGGTTTAAATGTGAAGCCCATCACCGGCATGCGGTGACGTCTCTATATGAGTGGAAAATTCTCGAGAGGGACGTTAAACAACATAAAATCAATCAATGAATCAATCTACCCTAGAAGATCACGAGTAACAAAGATATTACACTAATAATCAAGCCTGCATGCCCTCTCTTAGTCCTGAATCATGGAACAAGGGACCATAACGTTACACCCTTGGAAGTATATTTAGTGTATATACTAATCAAACAGTTTGTCAACTAGATGTCCGAGCTTAAGGACAGACGAGACGCTCCTCAATAATATATAATTTTTTCCATGATTTTGTCATAGAAGTATTACTACTTTAACATGTTTACTCACAAAAATTTTAGATACCTTACAAGGCATTTGTGCGAGATACCAGATGATACGATGGCCGATATCAGCCTGTACATATTTCGACTGCTATTGAAATTTGTACGTCTAAAATGTACATTGACATGTACATTTTGCAATGACAGTGCACACTTCGTGTTTTTAACTTTTTTCTGTACATGTACATTTTGCAATGACAGTGCACACTTTATGCTCTTAACTTTTGTCTGTACATGTACAAAATGACAAAAAGGCAAATGTCAAAACGTGAACGGTTGAAACACATTTGCTTCTGATTACAATTCCTGGTCGGCGAAAAACGATTAAATATGAATTAAATTAGACAAGGCACTGAGAAGATTAATTTTGCGATAAAAAGGATGAGAAATATTAAAAGAAAATATAAACATTCTTAAGAACATTAAAACTTATGATAAAATTTGTCTCCTTTTACTGAAAAAAATTAAATTCCCATAGATTAAAATCACCTTCCACAAACATTTCTTGTACAATGAATTGCCCCCATCCAACCCAGAAAATGATGACTGTATAGTTTACACTCCTTTTTGATCAAAAGTAAAGGGAAGTTTCAAAGGACATTTTATAATTGAGTAAGAGTCTAACCATAATATAACGTAAGATTAATTTGTGACCTCAACTGTAACCTTTGACCATCATTTGAAAAACTATAACATTGCGTTTCATAAAGTATTCAGTAATTAACCATATCACAATACTTTCTTGAAAAAACAAAAGGTCTTAAGTGTTTTCGACTTTGCTACCCTTAAAACATCTTACAGGTGTATACTACGTCTACGTCCCACCCCTGAATTGTGTTATCATTGCTGGCATAGTGTTTTACAAAACAAATCTTGTTTTGATATTAATTGTTCAACTTTTCCCCGTTGTACACTTTTATTCATATTTAATGGTTTTTCGCCGACCAGGAATTGTAATTAAGAGCATATGTGTTTCAACCGCTCACGTTTTGACATTTGCCTTTTTGCCATTTTGTACATCTACAGACAAAAATTAAGAGCAGAAAGTGTGCACTGTCATTGCAAAATGTACATGTACAGAAAAAAGTTAAGAACACGAAGTGTGCACTGTCATTGCAAAATGTACATGTCAATGTACATTTTAGACGTACAAATTTCAATAGCAGTCGAAATATGTACAGGCTGATATCGGCCATCGTAAGATGATGACATTTTTTATATAATCCTTTAGGTAAAATACTTAGTTTGCCAAAATCACATTTTTAGCGTTTCAAAATTTTTAAAAACAATTAGAAACAGGTTTAGAAATCAGAAAGTAATTCAAATTTTGTGTATTTTTCATACACTATGAAGATATACAAAACAGAAATTTGGGGAACGCATCGTCTGATCTTAAGAAGAAAAGTTTAAATATCATTTTAATATATGACAAATTAAGCTGACAAAATGCAATCAGAATCGAATCATAGATCACAGAGCAAGGAATTTGACAATGTTGGTAAAAGTCCTGCAGAGCGTTTGAATGTGAAACAAACTTTCAAATTGTAACATCTACTTTTGATATATAATCAAATAAGTCGCACTCGTAGAACTGAACTATATTTTTGAAGGCGATGAGTCTTTAATTTTGGTAGAATGCTAGGTTTTTATAATAATCATGGAAACTGTTTGCCAGTTTATTTCCAAGAAGAACATTTACTTGCAATAACCGACAATCTGTGACCTTTTAAAGGATTGAACAATGGATCCATTCGCGATAACTTTTTACAATTTTCATAAAATGATGACATCTTATTATGATATGGAAAACACAGTTTCTTTAAGATGCCCACAAGAAATAGAATCAACACATTTTTAACATATTATTAACTGACCCCTGTCTCTAATACTGGACCAATATGCAAATAATTTCATAATTTCCTGAACTGGATTATTCCTTTTTTTAAATAATAGGAAAAGATTGACTGCTTAATGCCCATGAATGATTGCTTGAAGATTATATTAATTTTGATGGTGAAGTCCACAGCCCAGGGTCCCAAGAGAGGAAGAGTACATCAAGTTCACAATTTTGCTCCTCTCCCCGCAGATAGATGCTTTATAAAAATGTGTTTCGATTTGTTCGGCCAGAGAATGTATCTTTTTTAATTATAAGAGACGCAAGACATTTAAAGACAAATGTTACGGCAAAATATGTCACTGAGTAACAAGAGAGTGTACTACATAGAGCAGGAAAATCAAGGATACGTAACAGTCATGACAAAAGAAAAGACCCGGAACCAACAACAGTATCAGAAATGACGTTAAATGACGTTAAATACTATTATATAATGAAACTTTTGTAGAACGATTTCACATGTTGAAAATTTGAAGAAATCTCGTGGTTTTAGTTCCACAGAGTCTGACAAATCTGTTTCATACTCGGATGTTTTACTTGAAAAAAGACGTTAATGGTAATCTAACAACCAAGCTCTATGATAAACGTGATGAGTTTAACTTTTCTATCGTCAACTTCCCTTACTTATGCAGCAATATACCTTCATCACCTGCATACGGAGTATATATCTCAGTTGATTCGATTCGCAAGAGCATGCTCGACGTATGAACAATTTCTAAAAGGAGGCAAATTATTGACAAGCAAGTTGATGAAACAAGAATATCAGCCGTCTCGTTTGAAGTAATCATTTCGTAGATTCTATGGTCGATACAATGACCTTGTCAGCAAGTGCAATTTAACATTGAGTCAAATGCTGACTGACGTTTTTCATACTTATTGTTAGTCCATTATTTATACATTATATACACGACGGATTTTTCCGTTATTTCCCGACCATGACAAGGAGCACACGGCAGGTGTGACCGATCAGCAGGGGATGCTCACTCCTCCATGGTACCTGAGGAGTGATAAGGAGCACACGGCGGATGTGACCTGTCGCCAAGGTTTGCTTTCTTCTCCATGGCACACCTGATCCTACATCTGATGTTTTGGCGGTCCGTGTGTGCTATGCTTTTATTTTGTATTGATTTATGGACTTCTGAGCTTTAACACCGTTTGTTATCTCCTTATATTTCGTGTTGAATCGAGCATAACATCAATTGGTTAAAAGTCGAGATGGAAAAATTTGTACATACGTCACGATTCAAAATCAAACTTCGAGATGATGAGATTTGTCCTTCAGGTGAGACCATATAAACCAAGGTCCCATTCCGCAATTGATACTGGCAAGAAAAATAACCTTCACTTGTCAAAAGCGCTTTTTGTCATGCACAGGCCTTAATTTGCAGCCCATTAGTGAAAGTGGTGACATCTTTATATTAACAAAGGCACACTTAATGTCAGAAATCTGCCAGAACAAAAATCATATCGCAGCCAAGTGTAGATATTCAAACCTTTCAATTGTGTTACAATTAACCATCAATTTTGGTGTTATCTATAGCTAAGGAATTTAAAAGAAGGATATAGAGATAACGAACAGTATTCAATATCAAGTCCATTAAACAATACAAAATAGAATCAGAGCAAGCACGGACCTCCGAAACACCAGTAGTGGGATCAGGTACCATGGAGAAGAAAGCAAACCTTGGAGACAGGTCACATCTGCCGTGTGCTCCTTATCATGATCGGAAAATTACGGAAAAATCATTCGGCAATTCAATGTGTAAATAATGGACTAACATTAAGTATAAAAAAAAAACGTCAGTCAGCATTTGACTCAATGATAAATTGTATTTGCTGTTTATAGTTTAGACAAACCCTGTATAGAGCAAGTCGTCATTCTAAAGAGAAAATTGGATTTTGGTAGGGTACAGGTATTGTTAATGCATTACTCTCAGAATGCGTGTTTTTATCAATCTTTAAAAATTGTTTTCTGTTTTTCAAAAATATTATAATGACGTTTTGAAAATTCCAGTAAAATTCTGCAAATTTTTATCTGCATTAAGCATCAACTGATTCTTAGCATAAAGCTATCTTTTTCACGTTTCCATTAATTCTAAAACATAACTTTAGTTCTTAGTCTATACGGTGAAATTTGACAATCAAATCAAGCTTAAAAGTCCTTTTAAGGACATATGATACAAACAAACTTTTGTGTAAAAAATATGAAAATAACAACTTAAGGACGTTCGATCCTGAGATTTTGAGCGTATTTTGGTCAGCTCCTTTATTTATAAAATTCTGCATCATTTTTAAGTAATAACATTAAATCTGAATTCTACAGTGCACATTTAACTATTTTGAATGAAAAAACAGCGATTAAATTCCATTCAAGTAGAATTAAGATAGGGACTATATTTTGTGGCGGAAGGTTTTTTTAGACGAAAATGATCAGTTTTTCCATTTTGAACTATAACAGTACTGTTAATTTTAGATTCCTATTTTTCCATCCTAGTTGCACAAAAAGCTGTTTTTTGCTGTTAAATGTGTTATGCTGGTTCTGAAATATCTATTAAATTATTTCTTATGAATTCTATCAACAAAGTGTGACAAATGTAGTAAATATATTCTGAAAACCCGGGAAAAAATTTAGCCAATTTTAACGTAAAATTGACACTTTTTTAGTAATATCTCAAAAATTACATCATATACTGTACCCCCGCTTTTGATGTTCTTTTCTAAATATTCAAGATGAATTTGGCCTATTTGCTTAATATCAGAAAAAGTTTAAGACTTTAAAATAATTTTCTTGCTTATTAAATTTTCAATGCCAGAAAAATCACTTTTTATTAGTGCAGAAAGGTCAAATGATTGATTATGCGAAGCAATTTAAAACATTTCTTAGTCACAATTTTTAAGTGGTCTTTTTTTAAACAGACTTAGAGTTCATTTTGTTTCATGCTTTAATTGGATAAAAATATTGGAGGGAAAACGTCAAAAATATAATTTCTAATTAAGACACAAATTTCAGTGCAAAAAGGTCATATCAAATGTACTCTAGCGCCAAAAGAAGCGTATTGACACCCATTTTTTGATTTGAATTTTTATTAAGCTATGTTTGTAGAAACTAAAAATATACTTGGCAAAAAAAGTTTAAGACTTTAAATATCAAGATCGAACGTCGTTAAGTCATGTTTTAATGAGTAAAATGAATAACTTTCACCGCGTAGTTTTTAATGTTTTATTCAAATTTTCACAAAAATAGGATTTGAAGTGAAAAATTTTGTATAGATAAATAAGTTTCAGAGAGGGAAACTTTTGAACATCACGAAAGGTTTACAAATTCTTTATATTCTAGAAACTTATTATTTGCATCATTTGTGATGAAATTAGATCAAAAAATATATACTGATCCGGGCATCAATTTTTTTGTTTGTATCATCTGTCTGTAAAACAATAAAAATTTAGACCAAAGCAAACACTTGACCTCCAAAAACATCAGAGGTTGGATCAGGTGGTACAGTGGAATAAGCATCAAGTGTCGACCAGTCGCCCCATAGGGTGTTCCTTGTCATGATCGGACAAACCGTAAAAATCCTTTATACCAATCAGAGTTTAAAAAATGGCCTGATAATTCATATAGAAGATGTCAGTAATTCGACTTAATGTAGGATTGGTGAAAGATCAATTATAACTGAATTTGCAAAATGTTGAATTTTAAAGAGACTATTGATATCTTTGTTTCTTTATATTTTCTTCAAGAACTTAAAGTCTCGAATTGAGCAATTGTTTCAAGACATACAGCATGTTCTTTCATTTAGAAAATCTCGGAGACATAAACTAATTATGCTAGCAATATTGCTATAATGCTAGATAAATATGATGTTGACGAAAGATAAGATGGCGTCATCACGTTTATCCCTTAGTTTTGTAATTAGGTCACCTTTTGCTTCTTTTATTACAGTTCCACGTCATAAAATGAAAACAAAAAACAATAGGTTTAATGTAAAACTTGAAGCAAAGAAGTACTACAAAGTTCAAGTGTTAGTAAGACCAGACATCCTGAAGCAATCGGAAGTATCTTTGATTAATGTTAATGTTATAGACAATACAAACCTTTGTCATGTTCTTGTGAAGAGAGGGAGAAATGATCAGTATGTAAATTATTTGTCCTATATTTCAGTGATTTTAACTCTGTTGTCATTCTACATTTTCATTTGAACTGATATTTATTTCACAGAGAATGGAATGAATGAACAAAGTAATGTGAGACATCAAGCCTCACACGGAAAAGTTTATACTTTGAAGGGTGACAAAATCATGTCCCATTGTTAATAACTCCTGATAAAATATAGTAAATTAGAAAAAGCTTCCTGGACAATTTCTACTACAGCAAATTTAATGGGTCCTAAAATACTTAATATATTCTGTATCCTGATAACAATTACATTGAATCGAATTAATTATTTTATTATTTAAACATTTAATCAATCGAAAATAGTAAAATTGATCTTTTATGTAGATTTAATATACATAATTTTACATAATTGCTTAGCACTAGTGAAGATGCCTAAAAGCTTTAAGTTTTGTAGACATAGTACATTTTTATAACCTTCTGAGCAACGGTTCAATTATTTATATTAAGGTCATTGGCAAGGCAAGGTTTCCGGAGAAAAAAGGTTTAATACATGTATTAGGTTTTTTCATATATAAAAACAGTCATTGAAAGTGATCTCCCGTTTGGAATTCTCTAGGCGGTGGAAATAAATAAAGCGTTTACAGAGGTAAACAAAAGCACATGCATTTTTTAACGGATAGAATCAACTATAATGCAAGAAAGAAAAGCAGTGATAGCTTTGTTATACATTGTGTAAACTAAAAGGGCAGACAGTCAACAGGTCGTCATTTATCATAGTTAAGCTTGGGAAGGGCAAAGATACAACATGTGCTGAAAGTGGCGAAAGCTAGGCTGGTAACCGGATAAGAACAGTTCTTTATGTCATGTGAAGGAGGCACCGTTTAGTAACTTCGAAGAAAAGTTATAATAAATCCATGCAAATATATTTATGACAATTTGTTTCCAATAACGTAAATTACCTGATAGAAACTCTTGATCATTGTGAATAATAATCAGATGTAAAGGGAAGTAACTCAAAATTAACCAACAGTGCTGGAATTTTTGTGTCTTGTTTCTATATTTTGCATTTTCAGCCAAAATATATACAATATCATGTCATCTGATACAAGGATACAACAATGTATTTTATTCAAAACCTCTATGAAATAAATGGGTTTTAGAGAAATCGTATGGTTAAAAGTTATGTAGGTCCTTTTTTTCAACATTTCAAATACAATTGTAAGAAATGCATTGACTCTGATTGAGAATTGTGAAAGCATTCATTCGACAAAATCTAAAAAGGAAGGCTTCCTTGGTGGGTTAAACGAACCAGAATTAAGCATGTTTGGTACCATTAAACATGTTCCAAAATTCTTAAAAATTTCTATACTAAAGCCAGAATCCTTGCCAATGTCCTTAAGGTAGGATTCGTCTCACACAAAACTGTATTTTTTGTATTTGAAAATTAATGAAATTTTCACAGAATCAAGAAGACAATATTACTAAGTGATTATATCACTTAGATTAATTTTGACCGTTTTATATCAGAGTTGAGGTCAGGTCAAGGTCATTACCTTTTCCCTGCACATAAAAAATAAAAATGACTGCATCCAATCATGCGATATGGTCTTCAATTTCAAAAGATTAAATGTTTTCTTTTTTTGCAAAAAAAAAAAAAAAAAAAAAAAAAAAAGATATTACCATATATAGGGTCTACTAGTTGATATTACCAAACTGACATAAATAGTTTAACAACAACTGATTTTGGCTAATCCGACTTTTCTCTATTTTTCTTAAATTTTTAGGACATTTAAGTTATTTTTATATGCACCCTATATTTAAATTTTTCTTATTTTCACATATGGTTAAGAAGTCATATAGAGATACAAATTGATACAAAAACAAAAAGTTTTGACCGTTTACTAAGAGAGTAAAAACACTTTCTACGGATTTTTGGATCATATTTGTACTTAGATTGGAAGCTTTTAAACGCTAACATAATTGTAGTTTTTTGGATAATCATATTTATTTGATATATTTAAAAACTTTATTCCCTTATTATTAATTTAGCTAACATTCGAAAAATTCTGCAAGTCTTTGATCGTGTAAAAATTATTACTGAATTCATTGTTCTATATTAATTTTGAGAGGAAGAAAGATATTTTCATACGCCACCATTCCGCCAAAAATATAGTCCCTGCTAGTTTTCGAACACAGTTTACCATTTCTATTTAAAGTTGTACAATTGTAATGAGGAAAGAAAAATATAGACTTTTTAATCTCTTACACCTAAATATCTAAGACATATAAGCAAATATATATTGAATATTTCATGTAGTCAGAAACCAGAGAAGAATCCTACCTTAAATACATTATGCACCGAAAATAAACAAAGCGAGCTTTAATAATAAGAAAATACATTTTCTTCTTGTTCCTGTATGAGACCTAGTCTCTCAAATCTTTTTTAAAATTGTATAGCTAATTTTTCCTTCGATGGATTATCTGTTTATTGATATAAAAAGGAGCCTATAAAGTGTTAAAAAGGTTGTATTCCAGCTCAAACGTCCATTATAAATTTAGTAGCAGAGCAAACACAGACCTTTAAAACTTCGGAGTTGAGATGAGGTACCATAGAGGAGTGAGGATCCCCTGCCGTGTGCTCCTTGTCATAATCAGGAAAAAATGGGAAAAAAAAATCCGTCGACTATTCAAATAATGGTCTAACAATTAGTATGAAAAACAACAGTCAGGACTTTTTGTATCAATGCATTATATTTGCTAAAAAGGTCATTGGGTCGACCATAGAACTTATATATGTACCAAATGTGACTTCAAATTATAATGCTGATATTCGTGTTTCAACAACTTGTTTGTCAAAAACATCGTTTTAAATATTGTTCATACACAGAGTATGCTCTTTATTGCGTATCGAGAGATAAAAACCATGTATGGAGGAGATGAAAGTATATTGCTGTCTAAGTAAGGGAAGCTGAATAGTCATCACCTTTATCACAAAGCTTGTCGATACATTACCACTAACGTCTTTTTCAAGTAAATTATCCAAATATGATATG
>NW_026941624.1:0-13267 GCF_032062105.1 Saccostrea cuccullata
TTTTCAAAAAGATTTTGTCCTGGTCATATCTCAGAAACGGTTAGAGATGAAGACACCAAACTTATAGGATTAATAGATCATGATTAGTAGGCATGTCCATTTGGGTTAAGATCGTCCGCCGTCGCTTCCGGTCGTCACAGGAAGTGATCAAAGAAATCGAAAATTTCAACTTTTCTTTAATGAAACTTTTTTTGCATCACATTATAGCATCTTATTTGTAGTTTCGAAATATACAACGAGTCCCACCGGAAACAAAAACGACAACTTCCGGTTATGAGAGAAAAACTGCATATTTTCAGTATTTTTCTTTCTCATAAATATTTTTTATAGATAAAGTATTTGTTATGATTTTTAGATATGTTATTCAGAATGAAAATGACTACAGTAACGTCAAATATCTTTGTAAAATTCACTTCCGGTGGCGTGATTTCCTGTCCTCAAAATGAGAAGTTATCATAGCTAGATCTCCTAAACGGTTAGAGATTAAGACACCAAACTTAAATAAGTGGTAGATCATGATAAGTAGGCAAATTCAGTTGGAATAGACCGTCAGCCGTCACTTCCGGTCGTCACAGGAAGTGATCTAAGAAATCAAAAATTTCAACTTTTCTTTAATGAAACTTTTTTTGCATCACATTATAGCATTTAATTTGTAGTTTCAAAATATATCAGTCTTACCGGAAACAACAACGACAGCTTCCGGTTATAGAGAAAAACTACATAAAATGAGTGTTTTTTCTTTTCCATAATACCTTTATAGATAAAGTATTTGTAATGACCTTTAGATATGTTATCAGACTGCACAACTCCCTGTGGCCTAAGGAAGACCCCTATTGATTTTGAGGTCAAAAGGTTAAAGTTCAAGGTCGTAAATTTATACATTCTATATATGTGTGATTGTTCTCATTTCCGGGCGATATTTCAAGAAGATTTTGAGCTTATGCAATGTAATTTTATACCAAAACTCCCTAGGACGTCTCTCGCCCCTCTCAAAGTGCCCCGCCCCGTTGTTTTATTAGTATTCATAGTGTTACATGTCGCTATTTTTAGCGCAGGGGCATGAGGAGAGTTATTGCGTATAAAACAGATTCTCGGCGGACTTTATGTTCTTATTACATCTATTAGAACTGTTTAATACAGGCTAAATAAATCAAACACCATGGATTGTGTAAAATTTTGAGAATACCGAACATGAAAACATGAATATATACATGTATGTGACTTCAGTTCTGCATATACTTCACATCGGGTAAAGCGATTCCGTGGTCCAGTGGTCATGTCTCTCGCTTCAGAGTGTGAGAGGTCCCGGGATCGAATTCAGTCGACGCTTTTTTTTTTTTTTAAAATACTTTTTTTTTTTACTAAATGATAGTATTCAGCATGTGAAATGAAAAATTTATGAGGTTATAAAATCATTATTACAGTGTGATAAATATTCCACATAAAAAAATCTTCTATACACATCATAAAGAATAAGCAATCAAATCTTTATATGCATATTGACATACATGTATTTTATTTGCTTCAGTATACATGTATACATATAATAATTCTACAAATTTAATTATTTACAACTTAAGTCAGGGGGATTTGACACCTCCCCCCCCCTCCACGAACTGCGCATGGTTTACTTTTTCCCTAAGCGGGGGACACAAATTCTCTGAATTAGCTTGTTTTTTACAACGCTTAGATCTGTGGCTCGTTTATATATTATTTTGGAAATGTCGGCTTAAAAAATTTCCATTTCGACGTTAAGATAGTGCAAAAATTAACTTTCAAAAAGATTATACGCTTGCCTAAAAATAGGAGAAAAATATTTTGTAAAATATTGGATATCATTATAAAATTCTAAAGCAAGGAAAAGCACATCTTCGCTAGGAACTCACAGTAAATTGGTTTGCCGGATCCGACACCTGCTCTCTTGTAGAGTAGGTATCAGAATCAGAAACCCTTGGCTGCACGGAAAAAAAAACAACATGCAAATATGTAATAAATCAAAACAAACTGAATAAATAAAAAAAAAAAAAGAGGTGTAACTGGAAAAAGTTGACAACGCTTCTATATCAGATTCTGTAGCTCTTTGCTTTAACTGTCCGAATATTTTAAGCAGGGAGCTACTGTTCTGCAGCTAAATTTTACAATCACACTCATGGGAAGAATAAGCATGCTTTAAGAAAAAAAAATACGTATAAAAAATTTTTAATCATGAACATGTGTCAAAAAATTCTCTCTTACAAACATAAAATCTTGTGAATGTTACATTTAATTTGTTTTTAATCATTTTTGTTGATACACGTAATGTTCGAAATGATAGATACAGACTAAAATTTAGGTAGTTCTTAAGACCTGTGGAAGGATTTCTCCTGGACCAGCCAGAGAAAAAAATGTCGGTATTTTTTTTTTTTTTTTGGGGGGGGGGGGGACAAAGGGCAAATGAATGAATATTTTATCTTAAAGCTTGGGGGGGGGGGGGTATCATTTTCTTAAACAAAATTTCTTCCTAAAATATAATTATTTTTACATAGCCTTTCCCTGCACAGACTTTTGAAGTAAAAACACAACAAATATCTTATTAGGATATTTGAATGTAAAAATAATTCAATCTAATTAGAATGAAAATAATTATACTGACCAGGGCTAAATTTTCAACATTTTTTTACACAACATATACAAGGTCAAATGATCCAGCAAATGAAGAATATATTTGTTTCTTATGAGCATGATCCAAATTAACTTACACTCTCTCATTTCAATACAAGGTCCCTATCGATTTTAGAATGGGCAATAAAACCTGATTGTCTTCTATAAATGTCTTATTAATGCATCTTCTAATCATTTAATCTACCAGGTAATAGGTTTTATTGCTGGTCACTGGGGTCTTACTATGAGACACAAAGATGTAGTTATATAGTTAACCAAACTCTCTTTACCCATAATGAATATACAAAAAGTGTGTGTGTGTAGGGGGGGGGTGCCAAATGAGACTTTGTCCCTTGCTATGATGGTGCCCTTTAATGATCAGCCTGACTATCAATTTGTTTGTATATTATAACTTCTACAGACCAGAATACATGCACTTTTTCTCCTTTGAGTGTACAAAGTTCTCATGGGATGATGGGTTAAGATCTGAAGTGACTTTAAACAAAGTTTGTGTCAGAGGTCAAAGTCACAGCAAATATATCTTTACAATTTAAAAATATTTTTTTCTCATCTTAGTCCAGTCTGGTCATACTTCTTTCAAGACATGGGATCAGGAAGAGGCGGAATCTAATTTAGGTATTACCTCTAGACTCTAAGTTACATTATAAGATATAAAAGAGCTTATATATTCAGTGTTTGAACAATTTCTTAAATGGTGTAATTTCTTATAAAATTAGTTTATGAAACATAAACATTAACATATACATTTGAAATCGCCAAGTCATCAAGTTCTATGATGGATTCAATGACCTTGTCAGCAAATACTTCTATCATTGAGTCAAATGATGACGGACATTTTTCATACTGATTGTTAAGCTATTATATTCACACTGAATTGTCCATAGATTAATTTATTCCCCTATTTCATGACAAAGAGCACAGGGTGGATGTGACCAGTTGACAGGGGGTATTCACTCCTCTATGGCACCTGATCCCACTTCTGATGTTCTAAAGATCCATGTTTGTTCTGCTCCTGATTTAAATTGTTTTAATGGACATTTGAGCTTGAATGCTCTTCATTATCTCCATGCATATATTAGATTTTGAATTAATACCTGCTGTGACCTTGAACTACATGTATTTACAAAGTTTCTAGCTTAAAGATTAATCATTCCTCTGATAAAAAGGGCAGAATTCAAGGTCAATGCAGACATTCATGCTGTTTGTCTGGAATATATTTATACCAGTACATGTTCTTGAGCCACTTTTGCTCATGTTTATTGCTGCTCACCCCACACCTTGGGTGAGTGGTATCATTGTTTGAATCAAGTAAAAGATGGGAATTTTTTTTTTGTCAATGCCTTGTAAAGGGTATTTATTACTCCTTTAGTCCAATTCAAACACCCATACTGTATCTTTGACAGAATAACCGTATATTTGAAAATTCTTTGATTTTATTAGTTATTACCTCTCTATTATAACATGCATTTCCTCTCTGAAGGAGCATGCAATATTTTATTTTGATTGTCACTAAGAGTAAGATCGTAAAATACAGTAAAACTAGCTACTTTTACTAGATTTATTAAATACTTTTGAAATATAAATAAGATTTAAGATGGAAATTGCTATCTAGTGCAATAACAATTATACAAAAAATAAAACAACAAAAATTAAAAAAAAAGATGTATGTGAAACACTTATGCACCCCCCCTTGAATAAGTAGCATAATTCTGTCTAAAATTGCTCGATCATACCCCAAAACAAAATCTGACCAAGATGTATTTAATTAATTTCATTTCAGTTCATGGAACCTCTAAGAGGAAATGCACGGTATAACTGTTTGTGGACCCACAGACAGCAACAAAGCAACATGCCCTACCTTCTTCCAGGAGCATAATTAAAATTGTCCAGAAAACAGGCTGGTGATAATATATAATGTTGCCTCGGAAAATATCCCTCGTCTTGGGGAACTGGAATCTTGCTAACTCCCTCACTGATATACTTAAACTGTATACATGTAATATAAACTCAACTACTAAGAATCAAACAAAATTTTGTTTTAACTGAGGTTTGAAAATGACTAAATTCTTATTAATTTCTTGAATCATATGCATTATTCTTGGTCCACTATTTATCTTCTAAACACAAGATTTATTTAAAGACTCAGTCTAATGGCTATTAATTTGAGAAAACAATTTTTATACAAGGCACATAGGCGTCAGAAGCAAATTGAAAGTGGGGGGAGGGGTAAATGAAAGTGGGGGAGGGGTAAATGAAAGTGGAGGGGGGGGGAGGGCTTAACCAACAAAAAAAGGTAAAGTCCAATTTTCAATGCTTATATTATGTGTATATTTGTAAAAAAAAAAAAAAAAAAAAAAAAAAAAAAAAAGTTGGGGGGGCTAAGTCCCCTCCCCTACCCGGGTTCCGACGCCTATGAGGTATAAGGTTAACTTCTGACAACTATCAAAGGGTGCAACCTGAACAATTGGACAAGGTCAAGGTCACTAGGTTTAAAAAGTACAATTCTTGTCCATAACTAAATTTTGTAATAAAATGACTATTTATTAATTAATAATATTATAGTTGCCATTAGCAGTGAAATTGCTCATAATATATATTTACATGACTGGGGTCTGAACACAGACAATGTCAAGATTTAGACAATGTCAAGGTCAGAGTTGTCTACACACTGAAATTGTCTTGTTTTATCACTGCACTGCTATAAAAGAGTGTAATAAAACTTAATTGTGACAGTGGTTGATTTTCTACAGTTACCCCCTCAAATCTATGTGACAGACCCCCTATTAGTAAGGATTCCTTGTGAGAAAGGTCCCAGAATTGCATGTTGAATTCTACTGGTCTTTTGAGCAATATTTTGTTGAATAAAAAACAAATAATAATACATTAAAATCATATGTCATGGAATTATTAATTTATATTTCAGGAACATCAGCATAATTAACAAAGGCTGCTAAATATCTCAGCCAGAGCAAGAGGAGAAGTCTGTGACAGTATAATAATTCCATGACATATGATTTTAATGTATTATTATTTGTTTTATATTCAACAAAATATTGCTCAAAAGCATCTGTCAACATGGTATGTATTCAGCAGTTTGATAGTTCGTCCTTCGTTGTCGAAGATGAATATAATAACATTGTCTGTCAAGTTTTGTTGTGAATGCGAAGATGGCTGATGAGTCCAATCTTCGCATGAAACGTCCTTCCACAAACTGTGCATGAAGTTCCTAGTGGATTGTCTACAGAGGCTGTTTTCTCTTTACACTTTGTGCGTTTTTGCTTTGCCAGGTTTTGCCCATCATCACGCTTGAGCGCCAGGCACTGCGATCAAGTGCTAGGTTTTCCCATTTTTTAGGTTCTATATGAACAGCTTCATGGACACTTTAAGGGAATCTTTATATCTTTTTTTCTGTCCACCCCTGGAACGTGTACCATTTACTAACGCCGTATAGAGATGCTTCGGGATGCGCGAGTCGTTCATTCTACGAACATGTCCAGCCCAACGGAGTTGACTTGAGGGTAGCATGGTATCGATGCTGAACATATTCGCCCGGTTTAGAACCTCTGTGTCCGGGATCCTTTTTTCATTTAATGCCCAATATTTTCCGGAGACAAACTATATGAAAATGGTTTAGTTTCCTGATGTGGCTCTAGTACACAGTCCAGGTCTCACAAGCATAAAGTAAAGTTGTCAGTACAACTGCTCTGTAACACTAAGCTTTGTTGTTGTGGTAATGCCTCGTCAGCCCCATACTGCTTTGTTTAGACAATCAAAGGCAGAACTTGCTTTACCTATGCGTGAGTTAACTTCATCGTCAATATGGAATTTCTGGATAGTGTGCAGCCAAGATATGTAAACTTTTCCACAGGTTTTAGGCGCTCAGCTTTGATGTAGATGTTAGGCTCAGTATAAGAGAGGTTTGGTGCCGGTTGAAACATGACTTCAGTTTTCTTAGTGCTTATTGTCAAACCAAAGTTGTCACAAGCATCCGAAAACCTGTTCAGGCTTGTTTGCATGTCAGCCTCTGTTGAAGCATTTAGGGCGCAATCGTCTGCAAATAAGAAGTCTCTCAGCCTTTCAATATGGACCTTGGTCTCTCAGACGTTGCATATTGAAGACTCCCCCATCCGTATCTGATGTCAATGCCTGGATCATTTTCCGATAAAGCATCTGTCAGCATAGCTGTGAACATCAAGCTGAACAACGTAGGGGCAAGAACGCAGCCTTGCTTGGCACCATTTGTGACGTTAAGAGGAGCAGATTGGTTTCCATCATCAAGAACGTGGTACTGCATGCCATCATGAAATTGACCCACCGGGTGGACAACCAAATTTCTCCATTATTAGCCATTAACCAGTTCTGTTGACGGTATCAAAATCTTTTGTGAGGTCTACGAACGTTGTGTATAGGCTGGTATTCTGTTCCTGGCATTTTTCCTGCAGTTGTTTGGCAGCAAAAATCATGTCCACTGTTCCACGGCCTGAACGGAACCCACATTGACTCTCCAGTAGAAGTCCATTTTCAAGATGGCGAAGAAGTCTGTTCAGAATTATACGTGCAAGGATCTTTCCAGCAATGGAGAGGAGTGAGATTCCTCTATGGTTATCACAGGAACTTATGTTGCCTATACGCTTGTAAAGGTGGAATATTGCGGCATCTTTTATGTCTTGCGGTAGGGTTTCATTTTCCCACATTGACTAAAATTCTGAGTCATTATTGGTCCTGCAGATTTTTAAATCTAGGCTGGAATAGCGTCGGCTCCGGGAGCTTTGCCTGTTGACATTTGCTTTATTGCTCTCAGAGTCTCAGTAGCAGATGGAGGGTGGTCAAGTGAAATGTTGATTGGGATCTGAGGTAGACGATTTATGGCATCGTTGCTGACTGAAGATGGTCTGTTTACGACCGAACTGAAATGCTCTGCCCACCTGTCAAGAACACCAGGCTTGTCAGTAATGAGTTTGGTTCCATGAACTGAGAGCAGTATTGATGTACCAGCAGGTTGAGGTCCATACAACATTCTTATGGCTTGGTAAAAGCATTTGGAGTTGTGTCAGCATAACACTGAATTTCTTCAGCCTTTTGGCTAAACCATTTGTCTTTCATATGCCTTAGTTCAGTCTGCACACTCAGCATCATTTGGTGAAGAGGTGTATTGGCTGGGGTCTTGTTATAAAGGTTTTGCTTTAAGAGTCTGTTCTTTTCTTCAAGCAGTTTGTCAATGACCTCGTTGTTTTTATCAAACCAATCCTGACGTGCATGCATTTTAGGACCTAGTGTGTCGACACATACAGAGTGTACAGTGTTCCTAGACTCTGCCCAGTCCTGGTCAATGTTATCAGAGTTCAATGGCAAAGACCCACGTTTTTCGTCCAAAAGGTCTGCGACTTGCTGTTTAATATCATCATTGTGCAGTTTCTCAGTGTTTAGTCGCTTGGATGGTTTCTTTCCTTGTGGGCGTCTAGTTGGTTAAACATGGAAACTGGGTCTGCATATGATAAGGCGGTGGTCTGTCCAGCAGTCTGCACCACACATCGACTTTGTTACTTGCACCTCATTTCTGTCTCTTCTAACGATTGCATAGTCAATGAAGTGCCAGTGTTTTGAGCGAGGATGCATCCAGATGGTTTTTTTTCTTGTTGGCATCTTGAAGAGTGTATTTGTGATACTGAGGCTGTGTTGGGCACACAATCTGAGGAGAAGCAGACCATTGCTGTTACATGAACCAACGCCGTGCTTTCCAATGACGTCACCCCAGGATTCTGCATCTGATCCACCCTAGCATTGAAGTCGCTAAGAAACACAAGTTTGTCTTGTCTGGGTGTGGAGGATATGATACTGTCAAGGTCCCCAGAGAACTTGTCTTTGATATCATCAGGATTTGTCATGGTTGGCGCATAGCACCTGACAATTGTGGCACTTCTCTTGCCATTTAATTTCAGAGCAAGCGTCATAAGACGATCGTTTTTCCCTTTGGGTAAACTAGTCAGCTTGCTTATTAGATCGTTTTTAATGGCAAAGCCAACTCCTGACTCACGGCGTTCATCTCTCCCACGTCCACTCCAAAAGAATGTGTATCCGGTTTTTGGCTCCTTCAGTTGTCCTTCTTCAGCAAGACGAATTTCACTTAGAGACAGCAAGTCATGGTTGGCGCATGGTTTACACTCCAAGATTCGGGCTCCAGGGAATTTGAGAAAAACTGATTTAACAATATCATGATTACAACAAAGTTTGGTGTTTTAAAGCGGTGTGCACCACAAACACTTGTCTCTGATGCCCCAAACATTTGTAAAAATTGAATGCAGGTCATACTAGCACAATTGATATCATAGGACTTCCAAGTATGTGTTTATCCACTTCCATCACAGTAATTGTCTAAAAGAATAAATTCCTTTTTGAATTTTTTTACTTAAGTTCTCTCTGTCCATGCTTGTTTATTTATAATCTGTCCCAAAAAAATGTTAACAAAAGTTGAGATAAGGACTACCACTAAGTTTAAGAAATATATCTCGAATACTCACAGTAAATGAGAATTTAATTTATTGGTGGGCAGTTACCTATGACCCATTTATATACAAAAACTTGAGAAGACATCTCTATAGTGTTCTGCATCAATGTAGTCATGTAAAATAAAACAGTTAATTGTACATGTATTTTTTGTCAAAAATTTGACAAGAAAATTATATAACAGGGAGTTCACAGAAATTTAATTTCTGAAATAAACGTTTTAAAGTATGGCTTTACACTAGCCCAGTGGGGCCTAATGAGTTATGTTCAATTTCTATATTTATACCTTCCTATACATTCCATTTTGTATGTAAAACTATATCCTTAGGAAAAAGTATAAGATAGGATAAGATAAGATTTACTAATATGAATTTCTGGGGTCAATCAGGGCATATATATAAGTAATGAGAAAAACATACAAGAAGAAATTCAAAATTGATAGTAGCAACTAAAAAAAAAGATATAATGATGGTACAGCAGAAAATGTATTTCGTAGAATCTGATGGGCAACAGTCACTTTCAAGAAATAGCTTATTTTAATAATTATTTGCAAACTCTATATATACATGTCACAGGTATTCCAATCTCAGGGAATAATAATGCAACACAGTCCCTCAATAAAGGTTCATATATTTATTCAATAACCAAGTTGCAGGAACAATAATAAATGAAGTAATGAAGTACAAACAAACATACAATAGAAAATCATCTGCAATGAAAATGACACTCGTACAAATTCACACACACTAATATTTATTTAATTGGAATCCATTAAAAATCAAGAATAAGTATTAATTTACTCTTACCAGTTAAAAAATTGCACTAGGAATCCGTAAGGAATTTCTTAGTTAAACTGCTATAACATAGATTTCTCGCAGGAGAACATTTATAATGTATCGTCAAGATTAAAAAGGAATAGTCCGTGCATAAGTATATATACCAGGACTCACACATGCCTACATAACTACCACACTCGATACATACTGGTTCTACCACTAACACCCAGGATAATAATAGACCACAAGACAATCACGTGACAACCAAATACCCACGTGACATGGAACACCGGACAAACCAGAATACAATACAAACACGATGACAATGAATGACCAGGTATGAATGAATGAATGAAAGGAATTTACTACAGCTATCCTATTTACTACCTTAACTTACTATACCAGCTGTACTAAATAATTATACTAAATAAAATAAAAACAAGTAATTGTCACCCTGTGACATACATAAGCTGTAACGTTAGTCCCTTTTTTGCAAAGATAGACACAATAAAGGCATTGAATATTGAGGCGTAGGTTTAAGACCCCTCATCCCTCAGTTTCAACATGCACAGGTTGCAGTGTATTCAAAGAAAGGTAAGTGGTAGGGCTTTTAGTACAATACTTATGATTAACAGTTTCAAAACCTTGGAAACCCAAAATATTGTTAAAATATTGTTAAAATTTTATCTAAAATGGAAAATTTTGAATTCTGTTAAGAGGGCTAAAAAGCAACTTCCGGTAATGGAAAGAAATTCATTCAACCGTTAAATAACTGATTTGGCAAAGTAAAAGATGTCCTAACTTTTTTGGTACATAGTTATAACCTGTATTTAATTTTCACCCAAAAATTAGGGTGTTGCGTTTCTATTGACGGTGAGTATATTAAAGGTATCCCTTGAAAAAAAAAAGTCATCTAAGTTATTCAAAATTGGACCAAATTCCTTTTCACTTATCGCTCCCTTTCCCCATTTTCCATTTAGATTTAGTGTGTCGTGAAAATTTCTTAAATTCTAGCATGGAGCATTACTATGTTGAAGGCATTTTTGAATTTTGCATTATCAAAATTATTCTAATTAATTTTCAGATACTTTTGTTTTTATTTTTCGATGGTATTGTAAAATTAAACGATATTATAGAAGGAAATCATTTTGAATTTACATAGAAGCATTTAAATTCAATCTATTCAAGTGAATGAAGCAGATCTTGTTAAACAAAAGTTAATAATGTCGATGTATACGCATCAATGTTTTTTTTTCCTGCAAACATAGATATTAAGCTCAATACACATATTAGCTCACTCTTCAATGTTATGAAATAGAGCGAAGCACTGTTTTCCGCGCAAATGTACCTCACACAGTCCACACCCGAATGATGTATCCTTCTCTTTTTTGGGACAGCCTTGGCACAGTTTTTGCAATACGATCGTTTGCAGGACAGTCTCATTAATTTATGAGTTGTAGAATTCTCAGACAGTTGTCGCCTGACAGCTGTCTTCGGCGGTGTCCTGAAAGTTCCTATTTTAAAAGAGTTTAGCTTGGACAAGGCGGTATTCGAGTTGTCTGTACTTCTTCGGCAGATTCACACTCTCCTTCATAATAAGAAATGTGTTGATGATCGCCGTGTTGATTAAATCAAAGTACTCAGATGTACAGAGAGCCGGGCTCATTTACAGAGGAATGGATTTCTTACATGAATCACGTTTATATTCTGATGAAAAAAATTATTTTAAAACTATCAATATAAATGATAAGACACTAATAGTGAGTTTTTTAACCCTAATACCACGGTCCAATTTTGTCAGAATCAGAATTAATCTGGTACCGCAGCTGAATGTAAACGAACAGGCCAGTCTGGTCCCCTCTCCTGCTTTACCTCGTATGTGTAGAGAAATACGGTAACACTGATTATCAAAAATCCTTACGCTAATGAACAATGTTCTTTGACTTATGAAGTTTTCAAAGTCATTACTACTAATGTTTATTTTATATAGATAAAACTTCGTTTTATTTTTGTTGCTTTATTTAGCGTTTGTACTATCTCAAAAGCGGTTGAGAGTAAGAACTATATTTTTGCACGTACAGTCGCACCTGCTGTTACGGCCACCCTTAATCAGCGGCCACTCCTCATGAGCGGCCAGTTTCAATCCCGCCCGTTTATTTTTTCACTATATTTTAACTGATTTAAGCGGCCACCTGTCTAACGCGGCTAGTGGCCAGTGTTTTTAGGTCCCGTGCGGTCAGCATGCCTGTTTTCAGCGGCCATTTTGTCTGTTTTGTCACATGACTTCCGTCTGGCACGTGACCTCGTATCCTTGAGAAGCCAAACATGAACAGCTGATAATGAGTAATTACCGATAATTGCGCGTGTAATTTGAATTCTGTCAGGATTTAATGATTTAATTAATATGATTAAATTATTTATTGTTCTTTATTTACTAAAGTAAGTTGATGAACAGCTGTTGAATATGTTCATGATATAAACTCAATGCATACGAAAATTTTACAACTTCGTCTGAAGTTATCAAGTTAAGTGGTCAGTCTTGAGCTATAACCCTATATAATACATATCTAGAAAAACTGAAAAGCTTTGCACAGCATCAAGGAAACGCTACTTGTATTTTGTTGGAACATTTCATGACTTTGTGTGATATAAATTCTATTCCTATTTAGCTGTTAAAATTAATAATAAATTAAAACAATAAAAAACAATTATAATAGATTCTTGTAAAATGAAATGCAAAAATAGGATCTCATGTTACTTAAAACTTCCTAATATTTTAAATATGTTGAAATTGTGGATTTGGATACGTTTGAAAATAAATACACTGTATACAACTGTGGTCGCAATTTTTTATTCCTTGGTTTGAAACCTGGAATAAGAGGCCACCTGTCTTATGTGGCCAATTTGTCGTTCTCCCACAAGTGGCCTCTTAAAACAGGTTTGACTGTAACTTTAAAATGGCGACTATGGGGTCAACATCCTGCCTTGAACAGGATCACATAAGTTTTGAACATAACTGGTCAAATATGTCAACACCTCGACAAAAAAAAAAGGCCTGGTAATGACCAACACTGCGGTCGAGGAACAGAAAGAACGAGTGCACTTATCATGGGCCCCGGTAAAATGTGAAAAAATAAACAATCAAATTAAACAAAAATTTTCATCTCAAATAGTTAATTGATATCTTAACCATACGATTCAACAAATTTTACCGCTGAAATCCACGAATATACAAAGAACAAAACTATACAATGTGGTAGGGGTCAGCCGACATTGGCGATTTTCTATAGTAAATCGAGAACAGTTATTCACTTCAAAGCCTTTGT
>NW_026941625.1:0-13506 GCF_032062105.1 Saccostrea cuccullata
TATATGAAAGAATTTAAATAAAAAGAAAGTGCATTTAAAGTACACCCTTGCAATCCAATATTTACATTCACCGCATTTAAACAAACTATGCTTTTATACTTAGTATGCTAAATTCTTTGCGTTCAGTAACTCGTCGACTTCAAAATTTAAACGTTCATATCTCTTCGATACAGCAAAGACGACCGATTTGAACATTAAAAAATATGGAGGAAAAGTTACATTTTCTCTTTGACTTATATTGTAGTCTTGGAATGCATATTAAAACCACATTAGAAGAAGAAATATTAAGTAATAGTGAAAACTTAATAGATAATGGAACAAATAATGCCGTCACAAGGATCGTAGCGCTAAGGGTTCCTGAATTATGTCTGTTTTCTCTTGAAAATAAACAAAGAGAGTATCAAATTCGATTACAAAGTGAAAATCAACACACTTTGTCCTGCTTCAAAGTTATCTGTTATCCGGAAAACAACCATCAATTTTATAAATGTCTGATACTGATGGAGTTTTGGGAGGACGTTCTGGATTCTGCCTCTTCGAAAGTCAAGAATCCTATTGCTGGTGATATTGTTTACATTGGAAAATGAAACAAATATGTTAAATTTAATGGAATACATGAGGTTTTTAAAATACATGTTTAATACTTTATCCTCACAAACATCCGAAAGTGTTGACTTCATTTGTATACCAAAATACGAGTTATTTTGCATGCCAGAGAGGAAATTAAAAGAACAGTTTACTACGTTTGAGAAGTTATATTTTAGATTTCAAAACGAAATTGGGACTCCAACAGAATTAGCTATGAGAAGAAAAATTGTGGATATTGAATGTGAGATTTATAATTCAGCCTCATCGTCATTTACATTCTGTAGAATTTCAACGGGGAGTCGAAGGGAAGGTTTTAGAGTTGAAAATTCAGACCGCGATTATCTTTACTATTGGACGGATCACTTTGTAATAAGTCATCCAGAACAAGCAAACTCATATAACAAAGATGAAACAACTCTGATAATGATGGAGTATTGTGAGGATAGTCCAGGATCCGTCCTTCTCAGAGTCATTAATCGGTCTGAATGTAGGAAGGTTTGTGATAGTTACATAAAATTGGGAAAGAACACATATAATTATAGTTCAAAATATAGAGATTCTTTCCTAAACTTGGTAGTTCAGGGCTCACATGAACATGGACCTTGTTCGAGTGGCATTTTGAGCAATGGAGAACGCTATGATAATGCACATTTACGGGTATGTTCAGCTTTAGACATTTTATACGTACTTCTGACGGACATTCCGGAAATAAAATACTATATCGGTTATCTTTTAATCGTTAGAGGCTGTGAATATTCATATCTATGACGCAGTCGGCTTCACGGATTCCATTTAACTACAGTGGTTTTCTGTCATTGAATCTAATTAATCAGTCAGCAATGTCTAGGTACCAGTTTAACTGAAATCCTAAATAGGGCCATTTTCAAATTGAACACTTGAGCAATGGATAGTGAGTCGATTCTTTCTCAGGAAGTATACCTATATCTCCAATGGGAGATTGGCACTCCAGCACAAGTGGATATAAGGAGACAAACGAGGAATATTGAAGAAATTATCTTCAATTCATGTACAATTGTAGAACCACCTATTAGAGGACATGATAATTTTTTCCACGTGTCGACAGGAAGTCAGAGGGAGGGATTCAATTTTGAAGAGTCCGATGTCGATACTCTCTTCTGGTTGACTGATCACAAAGTTATTTTTCACCCGAGACAGGAAAACCTATACGACAAAGAAACATTGATTATGATGGAGTATTGTGGTGATAGTCCGGGATCCGCCCTTTTGAAAGTCAGAAAGTTGTCTAGCTGTAGTTTTGTTCGTGATAGTTATGTGAAATTAGAAAACGGAACGTACATGTCGAGTTTAAAGTACAGGGAATCCATCAAAGACATCATAGTTAAAAATTCACGATTACATGGACCTTGTTCAAGCTGGCAGTTGACTGATGGAATTTGGTATGACTATGTTCATTCACTGAAATGTGATATTCTTCCACAAATAGCTTCTTCATGGATAAAACGTTGTGAAACAAAGGGTTGGCCTGATTTTACTGTATTGCAATATGCCAGAAAAACAGGCTGTCATTTTGTTCCCATTGGTCGTAGAGACTCGCCAAATAAAGATTATGAATGGCGAATTTCCTTTAATCTCATTGAATTGAGATGTGTACACAGCATGAATCATGTTCAGTTTACTTGCTACGGCTTATTCAAAATTTTTCTCACCAAAGTAATCAAGTCATTGATGGATGATAAAGAACTATTGTGTTCTTACTTTTTGAAAACTATTATGTTTTACACAATACAAGAAAACGAAAAATCATTTTGGTCTCCAAGAAACTTGTTAAATTGTTTTTGGAATTGCTTTAAATGTTTAATATTTTGTATATATAAGGGCAATTTACCAAACTTTTTCATTCAAGAAAACAACATGTTGCATTGTAAAATTGAGGGAAGTGCTAAAGAGAAGTTGCTTGAAAAGCTTAATGTGTTATATAACATGGGTTATCCTTGCTTAACGCCATGTGTCTCTGAAAAATACATATTTCTGCAAACATCCATTCCTCTTTATTGGTTAAGAAAATTTCAATCAGATTACGGTTTATTCACTGAGATTCATGATGGCGTAGGATTATATGTAGAATATGCTCAATCACAGATCATGGCGGTTTATTTGCTTACCATGAAAAGACTTCTAAAAAAGAAAACCTTGACTCTTATTCAAACGATAGCAGTAAAACAACATATTTGTTCGTTGTTCACTCACTTGACATTCATCGTACTGAAATATGCTGAAAACAAACGCAGATTTTTAAAATCTGGTTTGGACTTATTGGAATTTGCAGCCAACCATGGATTCCTATCAAATAACATTTTTAAAGTGATGTATCTTTACAGAATGTCAAGATTTAAAGATGCTCTGGACAATGCGAGAAAGACAAATAAAAATCTAAAACAACCCCATGTGATTTATATACCCAAATCACCTTTACCAACAGAACCCGTTGACTACATGTATGACCAAGATAAATCATGGTCTTCAACGATTAGAGAAGATGTAGCAGTAGAAATATTTCTCTCTAGACACGTTACGTATTTAGAAGAACTAAGTATTGAACAGTATGTGGGAAAGATGGAGGAAATGCACCTCGTTATTCATCCATACGTACTGACACTTTTTCTCATTATCCTTTGTAACATACAATGGGAGAAGAAGAAAATCGCGATATTACATTATGCGAATTGAAAGATATACTTTATAATGATACAAGGGGATTTGTTCCTGATCCTTTGAAAAATTCCTCTTGGCATATCCTTGGGATTGCTCAACAATTGTCCGGGTATTATACGGAGGCATTTGAGTCGTACAGAACATCGCTAACTCATCCAGACAGATGTGTGATCTTCCAAGCTAAAATTATCAGAATACTGACCATCGTGTCTGATTTAAGAAACAAAAACGCCCGAATTGGTTTAAAACGTCACAAAGACACCGATTCAGAAATGGAAGGAAATAAAGAGAAAAGACCGAGGACAAGCTTTAATTAATTGCAAGAATAGTGGAAAATATTGCTTTAGCCCACCTGTGCCTAAAAATAGGATATTTCATGTTATATTGTAAATTATAAAGTCATACTGCATGTCTGAGCTCACCTGTGCCTAAACCTAGGATATTCCAAAATCAAATGTAACGCATGGCGGAGAAAAATTTTACAGGAGATGTTAAAATCGGACAAAAGGAATATCAAACAATTCTTATGAAGCAACGGATATAATTTTACCAGTGCGGGTTTCAATGAGAACGTAACATTTTCTAGGTTACATTAAATATTTTAGGAAAGGGGATACAAAAATATATCATCACTTTTCACATAATCAATTATGCTGGATAAATTGTTTGTACCTTTTATTTTTGCAAAGATTAAAAGATTATTTCTCTTGAGATTTTCCTTCTGAGAAGCTCAATGACCATTTTATTTTAAATAATATATAGATAAAAAGCCTAAAATGAAATTTGACTTTTTTCAAAGTACTTGATATTAATGTCTATAACATAATGTCGAATGTATATTTGTATTTATTGAGAATTATTGAACAACAACAGTGTTCAAATTACTTGTACATTAGCTAAAGTCATCTCATCGGTATAATACTGCTTGGTGATTGAGCCAATATAAATAATTGTCCCCCGCTTGAAAAGTGGGGGATATTAATTTGGGTTTGTCCGTCCGTCCGTCTTTCTGTCTGTCTGTAACGCTTTCGTTTCCACACGATATCTCGAGAACCCTTTGAGCTATTGCAATGAAATTTTACATAACAAGTCCCTGTGGCCTAAGGAAGACCCCTATTGATTTTGAGGTCCAAAGGTCAAAGGTCAAGGTCATAAATAAGCAAATTCTGTCTGTTATAACACTTTCGTTTCCACACGATATCTCTAGAACCATTTGCGCTATTGCAATGAAATTTTACACATCAACTCCCTGTGGCCTAAGGAAGATCCCTATTGATTTTGAGGTCAAAAGGTCAAAGTTCAAGGTCGTAAATTTATACATTCTGTCTGTGTGTAACACTATCATTTTCGGGCGATATTTCAAGAAGAATCTGAGCTTATGCAATGTAATTTTATACCAAAACTCCCTGGGACCTCTCTCACCCCTCTGAAAGTTACCCGCCCCGTTTGTTTTATTAGTATTTATAGTATTACATGTCGCTTTTTTTAGCACAGGGGCATGCGGAGAGTTATTGCGTATAAAACAGGGTCCCGTTTCACAAAACTATCTTATGACTAAGATCTGTCTTAAGACTGAAAATTATCGTAAGATTGCACCATAGCCGTTTCACGAAACTGTAATATCTTATGATAATCTTAAGATCTATCATAATCTTAATACAACTGGATACATGTCTTAAGTCTAAAGTGAAACTTGCGATATGTATTGCGACTATATATTTTGGATAAAACCAAAGGATATTTAAAGAAAACAGTTTTTAGAGATAGAAAAATCATTTGGACTATATCCGGCCAGTCAGAACAATAAAAATGAATTAATAAAAACATTAAAATAAATAAATAAAAAAAGACAGTAAAAAATGCCGAAAATCATACGATAGAAAAACTAAAATCTACGTACTTTGTGTTTTCCTCTTTATTCATTTCAAGACATTTCTCTTTGGTTGTACCCCCTCCCATCTGAAATTGCACCCCCCCCAAAAGCCAAATACATAATTCTTAGGATGATGTGCATTGTCATGGATTTGATTATTCCATGAATTTTAATTTATTTTGTTACAGTGTGGCAGACAATATATAAATAATTATTGTATTTCTTTTATATTGTGGTGATTTAATTTCAAAATAAACATTTTATTCAGTCGTACAAAATTAGATGAAAATAAAATAGTTTAATTTCTGAGGTATCATCATTAATCTACAGGAATGTGTATGACAATTCAATATGCTGTAATAGTTGATGCTGAATGTAATGCTTCTTTATGCCTTTTTATTATAGTATTGAAACCGTATGAAAATTGATTGGAATTTTTTCTCTCGTTTCCCTTCTTCATCTGTTAGCATCGATATTTTGTTGCAGTAGTTGAAGCGTCTCAAAGACACCTGCATCGAATTAATTTTATGAACGAACTTTGAACACGATTTGGTGTCTCAAAAGGAGTCATTGTTAAAATCGTACGTTACTTGCAAAGTTTTAGATACGTACACTAGTAGGTTTAATTAAAAGTAATCACACTTAATTAAAGTTGATGCTATAAAATGTTGTACCGGTAAACTATATAATGAGACAACATTATTTCAATATTTTAAAAAAATTAATGAAAGACTTCGTGAAAACATATTTAAAGAAAATTCCTGTGAAATTGAAGAATGGAATTTGTCATAAGACTTATCTTAAGATTTTTTATACTTAAGATAGTTTTGTGAAACAGCAATGACAAATCGTATGATTGTCATAAGTCAGATCTTAAGATGATCGTAAGATCTATCTTAGGACAAATCTTACGATAGTTTTGTGAAACGCGGCCCAGGTTCTCGGCAAACTTTATGTTCTTATTACATCTATTAGAACTGTTAAATAAAGGCTAAATAAATCAAACACCATGGATTGCGTAAAATTTTGACAATACCGAACATGAATATATACATGTATGTGACTTTACTTCTGCATATACTGTAAATCACGTTTTATTTGCGAGAACTTTATTTTCGCGTAATTACGCAAGACAATGAGCTCGCGAAAATTTCATTCTCGCGTTTAAAAGTATTCCTTATGATTATATAGAGTAAAAACAGCAATTCGTGAAAATTATGTCTCAATAATAAAGAATCAATGACTATCTCGCGAAAATAAGGTGTCGCGAAAATTTAGTGATCTACAGTACTTGACAACATTTAAAGCGATTCCGTGGTCTAGTGGTATGTCTCCCGCTTCACATGTGAGATGTCCCGGGATCGAATCTCGGACTTAATGATAGTATTCAGCATGTGAAAAGAAAAATTTATGAGGTTATAAAATCATCATTACAGTGTGATAAATATTCCATATAAAAAGAATCTTCTATACACATAATAAAGAACAAGCAATCAAATCTTCATACGCATATTGACATACATGTTTTTTATTTGCTTCAATATACGTGTACAATGTATACATTTAATATTTTTACAAATTCAGTCTGGGGGATCCGACTTTTTCCCTAAGCGGGGGACACGAATTCTCTGAATTAGCTTGTTTTAATTAAAATCATACTTCTTAGTTCTGCACCGTATTCACTCTTACACAGAGTGAATACGGATCGGATCTAAGAAGTATGATTTTAATAAGATTGATGATTAACCCATTGTTGTAATTTAATAAAGAGTTGTCTGGTCTTTCCTATTGTCATGAAAATAATTTTAAATAAACTTGTTTTAATTGTTAATAGATGTACTTTTTATTGGTATTCTGATGAGTACTCAGGTTTTAAACCATACATTGATTTTAAATAGTTGTCCAATAGTATGAGATGTTACATAGATAAAAACAGTTGGTGAGTGTACTCCTTCTCAACCCAGGTTAAACTCTTGTTACATCCTCAGAAGATTGCCGTTGTACATAAAAAGATAAAAAAAATGAAAATGTAGAGATTTATTCAACTTGTTCGTAGTAGTTAAAGGTCCCTTAAAACTTTTCAAGAAACTTAATTTAAAAAAAGGATTTATATCTTTTTAAAGAAATTTTATTAATCCAATCACAAGACATGGCATCTCTGGATATTGAGACAAACAAATAGCTTTAAATAAAATTGGAAACCTTGAGACCGTTTTTGTATGAGGGATCAAATGGTAAAAAGGGAAATGACCCCCACCCCCACCCGAGGCCTCCCTGGCCACCCTTTGTCTCTGAAATTACAAATGATCATACTAAGGTGACATGATCATTTTTTTCAGTTTTAACTATGTTGAAAACGATTCATGAAAATTTGCTTGTAGCTTTCTCCAATCACTTGTTATCACAAGCTTTTATCTCACTTTTCCAATCACATTTTTTGTCGTCAGTCTGATAACTTTTTTTTATCTATTCCTTAACTACAACTATTTACTTTAGTTTTTTTAAATCAAAATTTCGATGTACTTATGCAAAATAGATGGAATGGATATTGGTGGCTTTAACAGTTTAAATGAGCGATAACTATTTGCTCAGCTTTTTTTCATAAAGATACACCGTGACACACAAGTGGGTAAACAAAAGTAGATTTTTTTCATAACCTGTGTCGATTTTGGTAAATCCTGAAAGTATTAGGCTTCAGAAAATAACAGGTTTCAGAACCTAAAAACACTATTTTTATAGAGAAAAATGTAAGTAAAAAGAATTTCAGTATACTCCAGCACGAAAATTTTGCTGAAATTCATCCTTCTTCTTCCAGAAAAGATTAATAAGTAACCTATGTAACCATGGTCTTAAGTTCCTTAGAACGATGTAGATCAAGGATTTTGATACAATCTTTTTAAAGAGTTGTAAGAATATATTTCTCACCTGTGCATGGTCCAGTTGAATGTTGCATGTTTACAAGTTTGAGATAAAAATAAATGTTGCTTGACCTTGACATACACGAGAACAAAGAAACGATAGATACAACCTTTGTTTTTTCGGCACGTTTATTGTGCAGTCTTGCCTTATAGTGTAGTTTAGTTGTAAAAACTTCGCTTTATACTCTTTACTTTATAAATCTTTCTCTGTATGGTACAGGTATCTTAGAAGAAACACATGATTTGATTCATTATGTAATTTTCAATATTTTTTTTAAAAAAATCCAAACTGAATGTTATAAAAGGGGACAGGAGAGTACTGTATATTCTTATCATGGTACTTCCATTGCAAAAACAGCAACTGTTTAGCTTTATAAGCTGCTTTTTCAATCTAGCAAATGCTGTTGATCTGTGAACTGTGTTTTGATTTTAATATTGTGTCACAAACAAGAAAGAGAAAGTATGTCACAAACAAGAAAGCGAAATTCTCCCAAAAAGTTCACAAAAATATTGCATCGTAAATTGCACCTTTTTTGCATTACGGGATCTGTAGCGTTATGGTCAAAGACAAATATATAAAACCATAACGCTACAGATCTGCAACTACATGCATGGAGAAGTAAAGATCCCCTTGGTGACTGGTCACACCCGCCGTGCGCACCTTGTCATGATCGGGAAATAACGAAAAATACATCGTTAATTCAATGTATAAGTAATGGACTAACAATTAGTATGAAAAACGTCAGTCAGCATTTGACTCAATGATAAATTGTATTTGCTGACAAGGCCATTGTATCGACCATAGAACTTACAAAATGATGTTTTTAAACGAGACTTTTGATATTCTTGTTTCATCAATTTGCTTGTCAATAATTTACCTCGTTTTAAAAATTGTTCATACGTAGAGCATGCTCTAGCGAATCGAATCAACTGAGATAAATAATCTGTATGCAGTAGGGAAGTCGACGATAAAAAAGTTAATGTCAACACTTTTATAGTATAGCTTGGTAGTTATTTTACCATTAACGTCTCTTTTAAGTAAAATATCCAAGTATGAAACAGATTTATCACACTCTGTGGTATCTTTTATCTCAAGCTCACAAGAACTGTTATTGCTTACAAAATTAAATTTCTCCATTTATTTTTATATCTGAATCGTACAGTTTTATTTTTCCGTGAATCGACACTGGCTGTTCTCTCGTCTGCCTGTATGTATTGACACTTTAGGTAAGAAAAATATGAAAGGATTTAAATAAAAGGAAAGTGTATTTAAAGTGCATCCTTGCCATTCCAATATTTACCTTCACTGCATTTAAACAAACAATGCTTTTATTTGCAAAATTCGTTGAGTTCAATGACTCGTAGACTTCCAATTTTAAATGTTCGTCTATCTTCGATACAACAAACACAAACAATTTGAAAATTAAGAATATGGAAGAAGAATTAAATTTTCTCGTTGAGTTATATTGTAGACTTGGGATACATATTGAAACCACAATAGAAGATAGAACATTAAGTGATAGCGAAGACATATTAAGAAGTGGAACATTTAGTGATAATGAAAACTTATTAAATAAAGGAACAATATGTGATTGTGAAAACTCATCAAATAATGCAGTTTCAACGACCGCAGAGCAACGAGTTCCTGAATTCTGTCTGTTTTCGCTTAAAAATGAACAAGGAGAGTATCAAATTGGATTACAAAGTAAACATAAACATTCTTTGTCCGGCTGCAAAGTTATTTGTCATCCGGAACATAACCATCAATTTTATAAATGTCTGATACTGATGGAGTATTGGGACGATGTTCCGGATTCCGCCACTTCGATAGACAAGAATCATATTGCGGGTAAAATTGTTCGAGCTTGTTATTTCACATTAGAAAATGAAACAAATATGTCAAATTTAATGGAATACATGAGATTTTTAAAATGTATGTTTAATACTTCATTCTCTCAAACATCCAAAAGTGTTGACTTCATTTGTATACCAAAATACGAATTATTTTGTATACCAGAGTGGAAAATAAAAGAACAGTTTAATACGTCGGAGAAGTTATATTTAGGAATTCAAAACGAAATTGAGACTCCAACAGAATTAGCTATAAGAAGAAAAAATACGGATATTGAAAGTAAGATTTATAATTCAGCTTCATCGTCAATTAAACAAAACAAATTTCCTACCTTTTATAGAATTTCAACGGGGAGTCGAAGGGAAGGTTTTAGATTCGAAAATTCAGACGTTGATTTTCTTTACTATTGGACGGATCATATTGTAATAAGTCATCCAGAACAAGAAAACAAATATATCAAAGGTAAAACAACTCTGATGATGATGGAGTATTGTGAGGATAGTCCAGGATCCGTCCTCCTGAGAGTCATTAATCGGTCTGAATGTAAGATGGTTCGTGATAGTTACATAAAACTGGGAAATAAAACATATATGTCAAGTTCAAAATATAGAGATTCTTTACTACACTGGGTAGTCCAGGGCTCACATGAACATGAACCTTGTGCGAGTGGCATTTTGAGTAATGGAATGCGCTATGATAATGCTCATTCATTAAAGAGTAATTTCTTCCCCAAAGAAGCGGCTTCATGGAGAAGCCGTTGCGTAGAAAAAGGTTGGCCTCACGCTTCTATTCTAAAATACGCCACAAAGACAGGATGCCATTTGGTCCCTATTGGACGAAAGGACTCCACATATAGAGATCACGAATGGCGCATTTCCTTTATCCTAACCGAACTAAAATGTGTTCAGTCTATGAACTATGTTCAATTTTTATGTTATGGGCTGTTCAAGATATTTCTCACTGATGTTATCAATCCAAATTCCCACAATAAAGAACTACTCAGTTCCTACTACTTGAAAACAATTATGTTCTGTATGATACAGGAAAAAGAGGAGTCATTTTGGATTCAAGAAAACTTTTTGGAGTGTTTTTGGGATAGTTTTAGATTTCTTATCTTTTCCGTTTATAAAGGGAATTTACCAAACTTTTTTATTCAGGAAAATAATATGTTTCAAAATAAAATCGTTGGCTCCAGCAAGGAAAAGTTATTTGAAGAAGTTTATCAGATTTACTGTATGGGTTACGAATGCCTAATTCCTTGCTTTGAAAAATACAGCATGCAACTGAGTGAAAATGAAAATCGATCAGAGTACATTACATTTTGCCATGAAGTTTATGATTCCATCGGACTTTATATGGAATTTAAAGATCGATCATTCTTACGAAAATATTGTTTTAAAATATCTGAACTTATAAAAACAGAAAATATGCCATTATTTTTACAAAAAACTCTACACGAACACAAACATTTGATTTTTTGTTACAGTTGCTTTTTCCGCCTGCTAAAAAACCGAAAAGCAAATGAATGGGGAAAAATCGATAAATTCGAAGACATCTATCTTTCGGATAGATTATTCTATCTGATGTATCTATACAGATTGTCAAGCTTCAAAAAAGCTATATCTTTGGCTGAGCAGTTGTTAACAATATTGAAACAACCTCAAGTGGTTTATTTACAAGGTATACATGAGGATATAAATTTGAAACAAAGTCTACCATCGGCAGAGATATTGGGACCAGTGGTTGTAAATATTGCTCTTCCCATAGGAATAATCTTTTTACATGAATTAGAATTGGAAAGGATTGCAATGATAAAAACTAAGCGTCCAGTTGGTTTCCATATTCCTCCATGTGTATTGACACTTATGCTATTATTCCTCTGCTATAAAAAGTGTAAAAACAAAGAATTTCAACGATATGTCCTACAAGAAATGCAAGATATGGTAGAAAACGATTCAGGGACATTTGTACCAGTGCATCTTAAAAATATTTCCTTAGAAATATTAGGAATCTGTCAACAGTTGAACGGAGATTACAATGCTGCGATGAATTCATACAGTAAATCGCTCGAGTGTATAAATTGTCTGATTGAAAAAGCTACGCACACCAGAATTAGAGAGTGTGAAAAGTTCATGACCAAACAGGAGAAGGATAAGCGCCAAAAACAAAGAGAGAAATAAAGCTTGATCATCGATCCGTCTTCATAGAAAATAATTCATCCTGGAAAAATGAAATGGAAACATTTTCGTTTATTCTAAATTGATATGTACCTGAAATATGACACTACATAAAGTTTTAACGAAATTTTTGAATTTAAGTTGTTTTTTGTGATATCAAGGAAATCGGTTGTTGAAGACCCAGGTGCAGTGTTAAAATTTTCAGATATCGGTATGCTCAATTCAATGTGTATATATTTTTCTTGGGCACCGAATATTTATAATTCATTCCTACATAAAAGTTCTAAAGAATGGTATCAAATTAGGCTTGATGACTAGAAATCATGAATAAAATATAATATTGTCGTTTGGCTTAAAAATACTTCTTTAAATGTCCAAGATATGCTTGTTTAACCAAGATCCATAATCTGCTGTGCGTAACATGAATGCAGTATTTATTATCCATGGTTTGGCATAATATAATTCAGATCAATATTTGATAAAGTGAAAAATAATTTTTAAGTTTAAATCCAGAATGTTTTTACAAACCTTAAATACATTGTAGGCACTGAATGAGTATTTCTATTTTACCATACATTTTTTGTCGTTTTAAAAGAATTATTCAATAAACGACTTGGCACACCATATTCGTAGTGTATAAAACAACCTCTCAGTACCGGGGTATATGAAAGCTAAAGATTTTTTCGCTTAGGAAGTTATACTTATTTGATTCAGTTGTCAATCTTTCTGAGTTTGAGTTTGTTAAAATAGATTTTGTCCCTGCTTTTAAGGAAAAGAAATCGCAAGAAAGCCTTTGAAAACTACTATATTTATTTGTCATCTTCATACTTCTGGAAGAATTTAGAGACATGTTAACCGAGGAAATCTTTAAGTCACATTTTCACACTTAAGAAGTATTCGATCATATCACTTTTCTTCCCTTTACTTATCGGAACATACATGTAAATTCAACGAAACCTTAAACTAGTACCAGAAATAGTTAATAACGTTGATTGCTTTGATAACGACGCCTTAATTTCTCTAATTAATATTTTTATTAAATTGCCCACTACTTCTTACGAGCGTGTAAATCCTCTACTATTACCAAATAAAAATGTTTCAATATTACTTATGTTTTACATATCATACTGTGACCTTCGCGAGTCAAATGGAAGGGCGATCGCACAATATGGAGAAAGTTTAAGCATTTATTTTAGTTTTCTCTCTTGTTATTCTGTGTTTAGATCGACTCTTATTATCACTGGTATTTGGAATAAATAGCCAATTCTACGTATTGAGAAGGCGGGAGGGGAGTTGTTTTTATCATTCAGTGCATTCATAAATTCACTGCTCACATTATCTCTGATGTAAACCTTATGTACGGAAGCCTGCACTATTGGGCTTCCGTATGATGTACTGCGTCAT
>NW_026941626.1:0-13391 GCF_032062105.1 Saccostrea cuccullata
AGGGTTAGTTAGGGGGGTTAGGGTTTGGGGGCTAGGGGATAGGGTTAGTTACGGCTAGGGGGTTAGGGTTAGGGTTAGTTAGGGCTAGTTAGGGTTAGGGTTAGGGGGTTAGGGTTAGTTAGGGTTAGTTAGGGGGCTAGGGTTAGTTAGGGTTAGGGGCTAGGGTTAGGGTTAGGGTTAGGGTTAGTGAGGGTTAGGGGCTAGGGTTAGGGTTAGGGTTAGGGGGTTAGGGTTAGGGTTAGGGGATAAGGGTTTAGGGTTAGGGTTAGGACTGCACTCACTTGACCCACTTATCCCCTCCACCAATCAAATCTGATCACGTGATTTCTCTCAGCCAATCAGAATGCGGTCCTAGCGGGGCCCCTTATACTACTGTCCTAATATGGGTCGGATACCTTAAATGTAATCAGCAGATAAACAGAAATGACCGATGTTCGAGATACGGCAAACGAAGATAAAATCAAGTCGAAAGTCGGTTGTACTTTCTGATATTGTTGAAGCAAATTTCAATCTTTTTAAAATACATGAGGATGCTTACATGTCAATATGACTTAACATAGCTTTTCTGTTATTGAGATTTTTCCCTTTATTTTCCTATGCAAAACTTTGATCCACCATTGATACCCTTCTCTACCTTTGGGGGTTACGATTTGAACAAATTTAATTTTACACTACCTGAGGGTGCTTACATATAAATATCCCTAAGCATGGCTTTGCTATTCTTTAGAAAAAGATTTTTTAAAATATATTTTAATGTAAAACTTGGATCCCCCATTGTGGCCCCACCCTTTCCCTGGGGGTTATGATTTGAACAAACTAGAATCTACAGTATCTGAGGATGCCTCCATAAAAATATCACTAATCATGGCTTTGCAGTGCTTGAGAAGAAAATTTTGAAAGATTTCCCTATATATTCCTATGTAAAACTTTGATCAGCCATTGTGGCCCCACCCTTCCCCCGGGGGCCATGATTTGAACAAACTTGAATGTACACTATCTGAGGATGATTCAACATGAGTTTCATCTTTCCTGTCCCAATGGTTCTTGAGAAGAAGATTTTTAAAGATTTTTCCTATATATTCCTATGTAAAACTTTGATCGGCCATTTTGGCCCCACTCTTGCCCCATGGGTCATGATTTGTATAAATTTAAATCTACACTACCTGAGGATGATTCCACATGAGTTTCATCTTTCCTGGCCCAGTGGTTCTTGAGAAGAAGATTTTTTAAAAATGCCATTAATTTTTCACTAATTCATTATTATCTCCCCTTGGAAGAGGGCGTGGCCCTTCATTTGCACAAACTTAAATCTCCTTTACCCAAGAATACTTTTGTAGCAAGTTTGGTTGAAAATGGTCCAGTGGTTCTTGAGAAGAAGATGAAAATGTTAAAAGTTTACAACAATGACAACGACGCCAACGACGACGACAGACAACGGAAAAATACCTCACTTGAGCCTTCGGCTCAGGTGAGCTAAAAATGTTCCTGCTTGCATGAAACAATTAAAACTCAAATCCAAATTCAAATCTAATCACATACTAATGACAATCTTTCAGACATTTTCTCAAATCTATTATTTACACATCTCGTAGTACTTAAGATAGAGGAATTTCCTTTCAGCCAAAACTAAGTGGGAATAAAAAGCACACTTTCCAGAATAAATAAAAATTGGCCAAAAACAAGTGGACAGCATGATCTGCTTGTCCCTGGTGAGAAGTAAATTTTTTGCCCTTATTTAAAAAAAAAAAGAAAGAAAACTTGTACCCAACTACCGGTATACCATATTGTATTTCTTAATCACGAACTTCAAGATGGTTAGACCATTTGCTCAATAGATCATTCTCATTACGAAGAGTCAATCTCTTCTGGTCGCAAGGTCTGCAGACAGAAATAGTTCTGGTTTAACAAGACTATCAATAGAATCAATTTCATTCAATGGTAAATATGGTAAATTGCAAAGCACCATATTTCTAGTATAAATCAGCCATTCTTTTGACATCTTGAAAATAATGTAAACATATCATTTAATAGGTGTATTGAGACATATGTGAGAGGGAAAAAAAGTCTTGTATTGCTGCATTTAATTAAACAAATGGAACATATTTTGTATGACACTACACTGCCTAAACCATAAGTATCACCATATTAAACTCTACTTTTTGAAGTGGAAGTGAAACAATCAGTCAACTTGTACAGTTTCATATCAAAAGAAATCTGATGTCATTATACTCTGCTGCTTTGCAGTGGAATTTGGAATTTTTAGTCTCAAAATTAGGAAAAAATAACAGTTTTTGGCATTGGGAATGGTAATGTTTGTCGATCATACCAGTTAATAAACGGTATATTTAAGGTAAAAAAAATGTTGCAATCTGTCTTTTTCTTTAACAAAGATAAAAAATATCAAGTATATATATTATAACTTATCAAAATTTATACATGTACTATGTATTCCCCTTATTTATGAGTAACTGTACCACCTTGTGTGCAGTTAGGCCAGGGATCGACATTTATGTTTGTCCGCTTGTCTGGTACCAGTGAAAAAAAATTACGGACAAGTGAATATTGCTGGGCACTTGTCCGATTTGACAAGTGCATTTTAATGTAAATGAATATCTAAATAATAAAAAGAACGACTGTTGAAAGTTAATTGGTTGTTATAGGACGGAAGCTCTACATAAAACCGGACTTCACTATCAATTGAGTTTACATTCGATCGGGATCGAAGTTCACTAACTGCATACTACTGAAAAGGCGTGGAACTTCTGAAGTTTGGATTCTGTTTGATGTTGACAGGTTCACTTGTGAATATTTATGATGTTGTCAGGACAGATATCATAGATAAAATTTCATTTTATATGTTTGTTGTATTTATGGATAATATCACAACTCAATCAAAATTTATTGAAAACTTTCGGACAAGTGAAGTTGAAGTTTGGACAAGTAAGTGCTTTGGTCACTTGTTAATGTAGAGCCCTGTAGGCATGGATGATATCAGTCCAGGTTCAATTAAGTGTGTATGGAGGATTTAGGCCGAGTTTTATTCAATACGCCCTGAGGCAGAAGAATGAACGGTGTATGGAATACAATCCGGGGTAAATCCCATTACACCCATGATTGGACAGGATAATGAATTTATTTTCTAAGTATCCCCAAAAATTCTTGTAAACATAAGTCAATCAACTGTTGTTTCAACCTAACGATAAGATTTGCTAGTAAGGCTATCTAAATTTAATTCTCTGGTTCTCAGGCCAATTTTCTCCAAAACAGATGCGGAAGGGAGGCATTTTATTTATCATTTTATTGGCAATAAAATAGATGAGTAAGGTTTTTTTTTTTTTAATTTTAAATTTTGAATTTTCTTTAAAATAAAGATAATTTTTTTTATCACAGATATACTTTCCATGTCTGATCAAAAGGTTTGCTTTATCCATTGCTTATCTGTGTGTGAACATCATAGGCAATGTCTTCGAATGTATTTTCAAATGAAGTAGCCAAATTCTCTTTGCAGATGGCTACCAGAAGTGATATTTGAGTACTAAACAGCCAAAAAATGAAGACTGAATTTTTTTCTTGGATCAGTCTCCGCAATACCAACTTTTTATTTTATCAAAAATACAATAAAATTAGCAATGTGGCTACCTCAAAATGGATGTGCTGGGCCTGAGAACCAGAATTTCAATTTTATATGGCCTAAACATGTTTGAAAAAATAAATACATCGGAATCCTTGTCAAGTTTTACAGAAATAAATAAGCTTTTCTGAAATTACAGCAGAGTAAAATCTGATAAATGATTTAAAAATTAGTTAATGCTTACCAATCAAATCTTGTTTTAAAGACCAAAGCAAAAAATGATAAATAACTAAAAGTTGAAAGAAACCCAATGATTCAGGGTAATGAAAAAAAAAGTTTTTGTCTTGATTAGGACAGGAGTTAATTTTGAATGCTTAACTGGTTGTGTATTTAATAAAGTTACTGTAAAGCTTTCATTTCCAGTATTGTGAAAAAAATCAGGTTTGTATGGGTAAGTTTTAAAAAAAAAAATTAAGATTTTAAATGTAAAAAAATTTTTAAAAAAGTATTCTTGTCATACTTGAATTAAAGCATCTGATTTAGTTTTTTAACAGCTCTCCTGAGAAAAATGCTAGACAGATAAAGCAGAAAAAAGTTTTAGTAGTAAAAAAAGTACATTTACACCACCAGCTTTTTTGTTGCTAACTTCAGGTATTATTTCTTGTAGTTTATGCCTTCGTTCGCTATTTAAGCACAAAAAACTTAATACTCCAAATATGAAACTTAACCTTTCTGTATGTAATTAATTACAAAATTTTGGGAATGTGTGTTTAAAAGATTCCCATTTCTACTTCCATATCCACAAACAACCCTTTTTGAACTGTTTAAAGGTAAATAACCATTTAGGAATAGGAGTTTAATGTATGGTGATTTATTGGATATCATTTATAAAGCTGGAGAAAATATAAAATATAAGGAATAATGCCTGGAGTGAGCGACAAAAAAGTGGCGGCTTAAATGAAAGGTTTTTACACCGCTTGTATCTATCTCTGAACTTTCTCAAGCAGAGAGTTACAGTTCTACAGCTACTGATTTAGTATGTCTAAATGTTGTAATGTTATTGTACAATATAAAGTACAAACGAAATAATTGTGTGCTTGTGATTAATGTGATACTTCTATTTTCTTTTTCATTTGTTGACCTTTCACCAACCTGCTGATCATCCCATTCAATAAATGTAGATTTCGACCAATGGTAGGAGTATCTTTTGTCCAGAGTGACATTTATTTAATTCTGGATAAATGCGTCCAATTTGTTTAGAGTAATTGTTTTAAAATGCTGATAGTACCAATTTCTCTGTAAATTAAGCGCTGCTGCTCTTCCAATGCTGCATGATTGTTTCATGTTTAAGAATATATCGGGTCATGAAGTCCTTATTCAGGATATTAGCCCCTGTATAGCTGAAGGCCAAAGAACCCCCCAATTATTCCTGTTGCTATATGCCCAAGTAATTAAAATATCCGTAAGGGAAGTAATCAAAGGGGAATGGAAAGTCTGTCCTGGATTCCAGGAAGTTGTCCCTGTGCGATGTGGATGTCTGATTCCAGTGTGTAGGTTTTCCATCCGTTTTCCGTTTGCAGCTGAGATGTGATTGATGGACCGTGATGTGCTACATCTCCTCCTCATGACCCGGGTCATGGTGATGAGATGTAGGCGACCAAATACCACCAGGAGTGTGTTTATAAACTTTGTTCTGAAATGAGGCAGTGTTCAGGATGATCTATTTCCCAAAAGTAGATGCAATAAACTTTGAAAATAAGTCTGTATAGTGGAGCTTTTGTGCATGATATTTAATTTTAGGAGAGTTGTTTCATCATTGTTATTGTGATGTATGACATTGTTGCTGTTTTTCAGTGAAAATTTGGATGAGGTCCCATCATTATGAAATTTAAATTGATTTTAGTATATATACATGTAGGTTGCTATCTGTGAAGAAGAGCAAACAAAAATGAGACTCAGACTTCCATAGATCTGCTAAATATTTATGTATCCATGTACAAGTAGATATTCAAAAACAATTGGGATACCTTAAAAAAAAGAAAAGAGAAAAAGAAATCCACACACTCTTATTGAGTCCCCTCTTAGACTTTTCACAGGGTATTTTATTTTATCACTTTTAAAACATTTTTAACTGCTCAAAAAATTATATATATACTCAGTCTGTCAAAAAAATCTTATATTTCTAGCTTGGTATATATTGACAAGTATAATCCTGAAGACATTTATTATTGGCAAAATTTATTTAACAAATAAATAAGGATATTCTTGTGAAAGGGGCCACAGTTGTGTCCGCTCCTCCATAGTGCAGATGACAGCGCCGCCTTTAGGGAATTCTGATCCAATCAAATGCCGTTTTACTTGTTAGCGCGAACTATAAATAAATCTAAACGTCTAAAACGAAAGTAGGAAGGGTCTGATTATATGGATTTGATTTTAAGTAAAAAAGAATTGCTATACATTATCCTTGGATTAAATGTTTTTACGTTGATGAAAGTCTCATCAGCAACGAGAATTTGCGCGTGGATAAAATCGACGCCATTTGTGACGACGCCATGTTGTCGCCAAGAATCTCAGTTCCATAGGTATTGTAAATGACATATAGTTTACAATAGATTTCTTTTATTTTTCATATACATACGTGTTACCTACAGGAGAGCTTCGCTCTCACGGAATATGTCGGCGGTAAGGGCTCCGTACTATCAGTGATATTAGTAATAATGAACTCAAGGGTTGTAATTTTATATAAATTGTTAACTGTGTCAGACATTGTTAGAAAATACACACTATTACATTGAACACACATCAATGAAAACGATTTTTTAAAATCGTTTTTTAAAACGTTTTTATTTTCCTCAACTATATTCAAATAAGTATTTTTTCCAAAACAAATAAGAAATTATACAATGATATAAGAAAGCATTATTGAAGATGTTAAAGGAATCTTATAAAAACAACTTAACTGCTAGGCTTTACTTTCTCCGAAAACGATTTAAAAGGGGGGGGGGGGTTAACATCTGTCTTCAAGTAGCCAATACAGGTTCCTTGATAAATTAAGGCACTTTTTTGACATATACGAGCCTTTTCTCGCTTTTAACGATATTATCGCTCTTTATCATTCATTTTATTAGGGCAATGATGGGATCACAAATAAAAGTTTCAAATAAAATTTTGAAGCGAGGGATCGTGTCAAAACCGGAAGTGCTATTGATAAAGCATCTACCCGTTGATAAACCATAAGTTTATCCAACGACCTGTATCACCCACACGTATGAGATAAAAATAAATATTATACAATACAAAGAAAAAGGAATGTAATAATTTCAATAAAATGTTATAGAATACAGTTTCAAATCACCTTGCAAATGGAGAATATACAAGATAAATGAAAGATTATAGAACACGAATGGAAAATTTTCCAATGCCAATCGAATAATGCAAGCAAATGCAACATTTTTCATCACATAACAGTTTAAATATATATAAACGTATCACCTACTTTGAGCTTTTTTATCAATAAAAATCATTTTGATCATTTTCACAATTTTTTTTCAATTACATTTTTCCTTCACTTCAGCAATCATTACATTTATTGCTAGCGCTCTCGAGCGCTAGCAACTACGTTAGTCCAAATCCCTTGAATACGCATGCTCGGCCGCCATGGCCGTGCATTCTGGGAAAACTGTGAAATCTATTACTGTTAGACCGTACGATAACAATTTCGTTGTATCATTTTGTAGCATGAAATAAATATTTATTTATTGTGTAGCTTACACTTTAAAGATAACTTCATATTTATACTACCAGTATTTCAAATTCTGGGGGTTTTGTTTGCTGACAGAAAAGCCCGAGTCATTATCTGATTCTTCTTAGCAATGACCAGGGAGTTTTTTTTTTTTTTTTTTTTTCATCTATAAGCACAACCAAAGATAGATTCTAATTTCTGATTGGTCAATTCAGCCAATCTTCAAAATTCCAGAAACAGAAACAAGAATGTACACTAAAAATAACGAATAAATCCACTATTTGCGTTTAAAAAATTCTGATGTGTATGCATGGCTTTTAACCTAGTAACATGATATCTTGGCAAAGATGACCCAAAGTACCTACATCACATGCGTTCCAAACTGTCTGGACTCTCCGGGCTTCACAACATACACTGAGTTATTTTCTATATTCCTTAAATTTCAACTCCCATGTATTTTCTTTGCTAAATTCCAAGCAATTCTCTTCTTTAAATCAGCTCATACATGCAATGTCTCAATCGGCATCTTCATCATATTACATAGACCCCCCCCCCCCCCTCCAGTAAAGGTTATACATGTATACATGTATGTTCCGTTGCGCCAGAACTCTAATACTATAGGTCACCCACCCACCCGTATTTCTTTTCCTATGTGTCTACAAAATACGCTTCACAAAACAATAATAACTTTATCACTCTCCAGCCTCGATAAAAATTAAAGAATTCAGAAAAATAATTCACTTGATCACGGATCTTCCTTTCTGTGTTTAAAAATGGCTACGGCGCTAGCTCACCTATCTTTTTAAAAGATAAACTTGTAAACAACATATGGTGTTGTATATATGGGGAGCGTAAATGATGAGGCAGTAAGATTAAACTTTTTTTTAATCAATAAATAAATAAATGAAATAATAATAAATTCACAAATTAAATGATATTTAATAAATTCAATAGTTAATTATTTATTATTTGATTAATAATAAAGGAACATCTACATCTGTTTTTCAATATTTAGGAAAAAACCGGTGAGTGTCAACGCAGCATTATCAAGGTTTGAAAAAGGAGGTGGGGCCTTATTTATAGGGGAAATATTTACTGCGACGTCACACAAAAATAGATACATTTTGTATTCCTTATAATACTAGAAAATCAAATAATTTGCAATTTCAAACTGTATTAGCTTAATAAACTAATCGCAGCAAACTTGTCGACATGACGTCATTTTGGTAATAATGACGTTTTTTATGTGTTGTGAAAGACAGATCAATTATATTTTTTACAATTAAGCATTGAATTTATATTTTGGGGTGTCTTCGGTCCTAAAACACACCTGGCCGTGCCGAAAAATTGAATAGCGCGGTATGATAATTTGTCATACCAACATACCAAAATATGAATTCAATTATACTTATATTTACACTCTTTCGTTTTTCCTCTTCATATAGTTTATTTCGGTATTCTTTGATGTGAATTTAGCGCCCTTTAAAACTGGTAAATTTTTTTTTTAAATTAAATTTTGTCAAACAATGTACAGTTTGGTATTCATAAAGTATTGAAAATGCATATAGTTCCTACTGTATATTCTAACGCGCGGTAACAAGGTTTGGCGTGTGTTATAGAGATTGGAACGTCATGGATTTGTAATGGATTTCATAAAGACAATTGCACTGAATGTAAATATTGTAAAATGTATTTCATTTTAAAACAGAATATTATTTACAGATTTTAAATAGGCTATTAATACTAATATAAAACCTTTATTTAGCGCAATTATTCAATGATTAGAGAGGGAATGTATATAATTAATTTTATCGTGTTTTTGTGTACAGGTTTGGCATGGTTAACATCGAGTTGGCTTATTAAATCGCCTATCGCAAGGACATGCACTCAATATATGATAGCAAATTTTGAATATAAATAAGGGATGGTTTCCTAAACTTGAAACGTGATGCTACTTGAAATCAGGAGTGTTACTTGATAAGGACATAAAATACTTGGTAAAGGTCATACTGTACATATTTCGACATGAGCATATTTACTTGAAATTTTAACTAATAAATGCGAATTCTTTTTAAAGCAGCAGCACTTCAAGGAGGTAAAAAATGCAGAAACAAATGTTAACTTAATTTCTACTAGGGTATGCACTTACAATATTGAATTTGTCCATAGATGGGACCAAACTTAGTTAAGTAGAGAGTGGGGTATAATGTGTTACATCGATAAATATTTAAGTTATATAATAATTAAACGGCCTTATTAGATAAATTAATTTTAAAAAGTTACCGTTTTTCGCGCGTCTACATTACCATTGATTTCTTTATAGTAGGCCTTAACACTGCTGACAAATGGCAATCCCCTACCCAGAGGGCGCAATGACCTATGAAGGACAGTCGGCTTTAAATACTTAAAAAAGTGTCAATTCCATTAGACCATGTCTCACACAAAACTGCAACTTCAAAAGTAGTATTTAAATGTCACTTGATAGAGTGGTGCATTATCTGGGAAAGGACAATAACTCGGTCTGCCGTGCGTCATTGTTGATACGATTTCAAAACAAAAAGAATCAGCTTTATTCGAAAGATCAATTGTGCACTCCAAATTAATTAATTTGGATAACTAAACAAAAAAAAAAAAAAAGAAATTATTAAATAAAGAAAAACGAAACCATTTAATAAAGAAAACAAAATTATCAATAAGGAAAAAGAAATCATTTTTCCTAAATAAAGAGAAGAAAATTATTGTTTAAAGAAAAACGAATTTCCTATATAAAGAAAACAAAACATAAACTAAAACACGGAATTTATAAATGGGCATGGTAAGGATCTGAACCCATTAATCATTCCATTAAGGACACGTGTCTGATATACCTCATTTTATTTTAATATAAAAAGTGCAAATGTTAATTTTTTTCAGTTGTGTAGGAGGAGTTGCAAATAAAAGATAGTTACCCTTCAATATTATAGAAAGACAGATTTCCCGTGTTTTGCCATGGAAAACCCAAAATATGTGTCATTACAGAAAACCCAAAATATGTGTCATAACAAGAAAGTAATTTAGAAGGTATACGATAGCACTATGTAACAAAGAGATTCTGACATCGTCTCAATAGATTTCATTCAGTGGTAAGAGGAATTGCGGATAAAATGTAATAGGCGGAAGGACATACAGACGGAATCCCTCTTCACTACATACATGTACCAACCTGCTTTTCAGGCGAGATCATAATAAAAGATTTATTATGACATAAGTTTTTAAAAAAGATATTAACCATGACCTTCATATTTATAATTTAAGGGAGATGTCGACTTGCGATTTTTTTTCTAGAACATCCTTTTTTGTCAATATTTGAATAAGTAAAAGAAAGTTTCTTCGAAAATATAAAAAAACTATGTATATAGCTAAAAGGAAAATGACTTAATCTGATTTACCTCTCCTGTGATTTTACAAGATTACAAATAGACTTGCAATAAAGGTTTGCATACGTGCTATACACATTTCCTTAAGCTACAAACTATAATACACGTATCTATTTGCTCAAAGTATATCAAGTTTTTTTTATCTCTTTGTATAAAGCGCACCTTGCGTTTCTTGTTATCTCCTCTAATTATGATTCATAGTATAACCATCTACTTAGTGACGTGCGTATAAAGGTAAGATTTTTATAAATAAAAGTTTTTTTGTCATAAACTTATTAATATCTGCTGGGGAAACAGACAAAAATATACAAAAGTACAAAACAGCAACACGGTGAGAAGGAATTGTTCAAACAGAAATCTATATGATAATCTTTACTCCCGTTGTATGTTATTTCTAATAGGAAATTTCTTGATTGTATACCCCGTGAAATTAAGTTTTTCTCCCTCAATCTATCATTGAAAGGTTGTCTTAGTGTTGAAGGAAATAACCTTTTAGCTACATACATATAGAATGATAAAACAGAAATATATATATATATATATATATATATATATATATATATATATATATATATATATATATATATATATATATATATATATATATATATATAAATATATATATATATATATATATATATATTTTGCTACTACAAATCGAATACATTTATAATATAAGTTAACAGTCAACGATAACAAGAAAATAGTGTTTCGCCGATAAGGGTGTCAGTAAAATACCGATAAAATTATACGAATAGTGAGGTATTACAATGTAATTGATAAAAGGAACGCAAGGAACGCAATTATAAGCAGACTTTTGCAAGTCTTGAAAATGTAGTAATCAGAATATAATAAATCGACATGAATAAGAAATTAAGTATTTTTTGGTTGCAAAAGACTTGCCTCTCTTTAGCATAAATTCGATAAGGAAATATATCACAGAAAGATTGCTATTTTCCCCCATCCTTTATAATATGGCCTCATTTCTAATATTATTATACTTCATAATTTGTAGGAGAGGTTTTTAATTCTTTTCATGACAATAGAAAAATTTCAATATTTTCCTTAATGTACATGTTTACGTATATAGATATATATAAATTGGTTGTCAAAGACTTTTTTTCCAAACCATAAGACAATCTTAATAATAATTCGATTTTAGTCCTTGCTAATGAAGTTCTACGAACTTATTTTGTAAAATGTTGCAAAATATCAAAACACGAGATACCAGAACTACTACAGACTCCTAACTTAATCAATATTTACCATCTTTATAACTTTAACTTTATGTACATAAAAAACCTATCATTTAATGTTAGGGCAGGGGGTCACTTTTATAAAATACATATTCAGCAGAAAACTCTGCATGTATGTAATTATACAAATAAATTTTTCAGATATGGAAAGACTTTATTGTCTCTATATCTATATTTCAGCCAATCCATTAACACAAAGTCTTGGTAAAAAAGTAAATGATGCAATCTCTTCTTGTATTTGTCATATCAGTTGCATCAATAAAAACAGTAAGTGATTATAATACTATTACATGCAGTTTTATAAGGCATCTAATTTATTTGTCATATTTAGGAGGAAAGAAATATAGCAGCTAAGAGTCATTGACTAAAATTAATTAATCATTAATTTTAATTTGTAAGGGTTATTTGACATATTGTTCTTGTTTCCGATCTGCAATTATAACTGGAAGAAGAATGTTCTTGAAGAAAAATCTAAAATAAAAAAAAAAATTGAGTACAGTGACCTTCAGATATCCGGATGCTTCAGTATTCGGATGATTTATCATTGGAACGGAATTTTTTAACGTTATTTTGTTATTTCTTCAACTGATGATTCGGGTATCCAGATTCTTCACACATCCGGCCAAATTGACTAGGAACCAAAGAATCCGGATAAATAGGGCTCCACTGTATTCAAATGAAGTTATACTCAGGCAACTTAGCCAAATATGATCCACAGCTCAGTTGCATTCCCTTTATTAGTCCCTTAATCAGTAGATAAACATTCATATAGATAGTTCTGAACATTTTTAATTGACTAGCTGCATGGAAGCAATGGAGTTATGTATCCATCGTCATTGTCAACGCTTAATGAAGTTCCCAATTGTCCTAGAAATCAACATGATTGGGAAAAAGCTGCAGCCAGAAAGGATTGCAACCAAATTAGTAAAAGTGACAACAAGCCCTTTGTTTATCACTGTTTAATAAATGAATGGGCAAATGCTACAGTTGAAGTATGTGCTCCAACATGGTTTGTCTCAGGTAAGGTTTAAGATCTTTTATTACCTCAAAGACAGATATTCAAATGTACATGTATTAAGTTATCCGTAGCTACACTTATCCATTTTGTTTTATTAAATATTTCATCTTCAGGATTCTGTGCAATGTACAGTTCTTCCGATGCAAGAGTTATTGACAACTTTAACTACGACTGCACCCATTACACCCCTCCTTGTCCACAACGATACATTTCATCAGAGGCTTACAAATGTGAGATACATTTATTATTATTGCTGGGTTAAATTACAGCTTAATGATATTTTTACCGTATTCCAAAATTAAAATCATCCGTATGGTCATATTGAGATATTATGTAATTAAAATTATCTTATGGTTTGGTAGATGGCGTTTGCTATGACATTGCGCGA
>NW_026941627.1:0-13339 GCF_032062105.1 Saccostrea cuccullata
AAAACCTGTAAAATGCAAAAAAATGAACAAAAAGAGTTGAAAATTCCAATTGCACACCTTCATATGGTGAATAATAAGTGTACAAATTTTCAGATTAATAATTGCAATAGTTTCTGAGAAACGGTCTGGACAAAACCACAAAATAAAAATGAAAAAACACCTGTAAAATTCAAAATAATAATCGAATCAAGATGAAAATATCAGGTGCACAACTTCATACGGTGAATAATATTTGTACAAATTTTCAGACAAATCCTTCCAATAGTTTCTGAGTAATGGTCCGGACAAAATCTCGTCTACAGACAGACAGACAGACGGACAGACGGACAGACGGACATGGTGATTCCAATATACCCCCCCTAAACTTCGTTTGCGGGGGGTATAAAAAGCAAGTTTACAAATGACAACTTACAGATTCCTTTTATAAAGAAACTAATTTGAGCCTAAGTCACCAGTCAGCTAAGACACATTTATTTTATTCTTCAACAATTATATAATGTATATTTTTATATAAAGCCTTACCTCCGGTAAACCCGGGCTGACAGATACACTTTCCTGTGGTGACATCACAGCCCTCAGATAAGGGGCCACACGTACAGTTCAGGGTACAACCCGGTCCATATCTTCCCTTGGGACACTGGAGATAAAGAAGAGTGTTTAAATGTTAACAGAGTTAAAGTGACTAAAAGATCCCACAACTAGCGAATTTATTATGAGAACAATAAGAATCCACACAAATAAAGAATCTATTACACATGACCTCTGAGAACAATCAAATCCCAAAAAGAATCTATTCTAGAGTAAATCTTGTTTAGTCCGAACACGGATGTTGTGAATTTACGGATATATAACAAAGTCATCTTGAATCCCCAGCTACATAAAATGAATAAATTTCTTATACGGTTATAACAAATTACAGATATAGCGAAGTAATTTCATAGGTCCCAGCGACCTCGTTATAACAGAGTTTTGCTGTAGTTACATACACTCTGAGAACAATAAATAAAGTATTATGAATCCCACAAACAAGGTATCTATAATACTTACCCTCTGAGAACAATCAGATCCCATGAATCCCCTGGGACACAGACAGGTTCCATTGACATTGTTACATTCTCCACCATTCTGACAACTTTCAAATAAAAAAATATAAATGTGAACAAAGTAGACACGGAGACATAATTCTAAAATCTTAAATACAATTGAATACAGTGTGACATATTTTGTCTTTATTTTTTTCCCCATTGATCTGTGATCAAGATTGTTACAAATTTCAAGAAAAATTCATTTTAAATACGTTCATAAATATTTCATCTTTGTGAATGTTTATTTCAAAAATAAAATAAAGAGATGCCTTAAATAAGAGTGAACAATCCTGATGTACCTGCAGTTCTGTTTACATCCATTGCCATAGGTACCTGTAGGACATGGCTGTTGACAGAAAACTCCCTGGTAACCAGGTAAACATTGACACTGTCCAGAGACTGGGTCACAGGTGTTGCTATGGACACACTGGTCACAGCCATGGATACACCCAGGACCATAGGTCAGCTTCTATAAAATTAATAGAGTTGACCTGAATAATTAGGTCACAGTGATAGATACAGCACGGGTCATAGGTCAGCTTCTGTAAAACCAATACGGTCCAACTATAATTGACCGATGCTAGAAAGTGGAGAAAATCTCCCCAAAATTGCGCAAAATATTGTGTCGGAAATTGCACCTTTTTTGCATTACAGGATCTGTAGCATTATGGTCAAAGACAATTTAATATATATAAAACCATAACGCTACAGATCTGCAGCTTCTAATTTACCTGACATTTCTGGTTACAGTCAAGTCCATAGAACCCAGCATCACATAAACAGATGTCGTTATTAAAATGACAGCGGCCATGGTAACAGTTACTGCAAGCGGGTTTACAGGATAAAGCTATAAATAGATTTACATAAATAAGTTATCAATAGATTTACTTTAAAAAGCTAAAATGATTTACAGAATTAATTTATTTTGGATGGTTCTTGAAAGTTTGTCCAATTAGCTATGTTTTCAGTGTGCTAAGCAGATTAAAAACTTGATTATATGAAAAGTTTAAAGCAAAAAATACATCAAAGTAAAACTTACTTGAGACGGTAGCTCCTCCTAGGGCTGGTGTATCTGTTAACAGTAAAAAAACACAATGAGAGAAAATCATAACTTTAAAAAGAAGAAAGCAACATTCCTTTTTTTTACTGACAAATATAATGGTACAGAGACTTTACAATGTATATACATGTATATTACACTTAAACATTGTACATTCCTATGCTAATTATCTGGTATATATTCATTGCTATTGTCTAGTACATACAAGTGTTCACCAACCATTTAGTACAATCCCCCATGTTTACATTATCTGGTACAAACCTATGTTGACATTATCCCGTATATACCTTTATTTACATTATTTGTTACAAACATTTGTTTACACATTATTTGGTACATACCTATGTTTACATTATCTGGTACATATAGTACTTATGTTTACATTATTTGGTACATACCTATGTATACGCATTATTTGGTACATATACACATTAACTGGTACATACCTATGTTAACATTATCTGGTCCATTTCTCTGAGTTTACATTATCTGATACATGCCTATGTTAACATTATGTGGTACATACCTATGTTTACATTTTGCGGTACATACCTATGTTAACATTATGTGGTACATACCTATGTTTTCATTATGCAGTACATCCTATGTTAACATTATGTGGTACATAACTATGTTTACATTATGTGGTACATACCTATGTTAACATTATGTGGTACATACCTATGTTTACATTATGTGGTACATAGAGTACCTATATTTACATTATTTGGTACATATAGTACCTATATTTACATTATTTGGTACATACCTATGTATATGCATTATTTGGTAAATACCTATGATTACACATTAACTGGTACATTCCTCTGAGTTTACATAATCTGGTTTATACCTATGTGAAAATTATCTGATACATATCTATGTTTATATTTTCTGGTACATACCAATGTTTACATTATCTGGTACATACCTATATTTACATTACCTGGTACGTACCTATGTTTACATTAGCTGGTACATACCAATGTATACATTATCTGGTACATGCCTATGTTTACATTATTTTGGTACATACCTATGTTAACACAAGGACTGTCACACCTGCTGCCTTTCCATCCCTTGTCACACATACAATTCCCTGTAGATCCACAGTAACCATGGATACACTGACATCGATTCTGACAGGAATCACCATAGTAACCAGTGGGACACTTACAAGGACTATTTTTATCCTAAAATAATCCAACAAAAATGTGTTAAAACATTGTTAGCAAAGAGGGTGGTTCACTAACTCAATAAAATGGCCCTGTTATTATACCAATTAACTGACCAAGTCCTTACCTACCATTCCAAAAATCAATATAAAGTAGAGACTAAGTGCTTTCATTTCCTAAAAAAATTTCTTCTGAGAGTTCAAGCTGTGATACTCAGGCTATGTGAAACTACAATGTTCTTGAATTTTGAAAAAAACGAGTAAACTTGAGCATCTTCAACTATTGATTAAAATATGAGCCCAACTCGCAATCCAAAATTGTTTTCATGGATTAGAATCTCACGAAACATTTCTTTAATTTTATAGTTCAATATTTAAGATCAGAGGTTGGGGGTTATGCAAAATATTTAAAAAGGGCTAAAAATTTTGCCCATTTTAAAGAAATTTTCAAGGTTTAAGGAAAATGATGCAATTCATGACATCATAATACATGGGCAAGCGAAAAATTACATCATTTTTATTTAATATAAAGTCACCAAGGGTCCAAGTGAAATTTAACATATTTTCAACGAAAATTGAGCAGTTTTGATTTTTCAGAAATTCACAAGACCAAAAGAGGCCCAAGGTGAACATTGTTCTTTATGTCACTTTAGTTAACTCACAGAGGCAGTCCTGTTGCTATAGTTACCTGACAAATACACAGCCCTGTTGCTATAGTTACCTGACAAATACACAGTCCTCTTGCTATAGTTACCTGGACAATACACAGTCTTGTTGCTTTAGCTACCTGGCGAATACAGTCTTGTTGCTATAGTTACCTGACGAATACACAGTCCTGTTGCTATAGTTATCTGGCAGATACACAGTCCTATTGCTATAGTTACCTGACAAATACTCGGTTGCTATAGTTACCTGACAAATACACAATCCTGTTGCTATAGTTACCTGACAAATACACAATCCTGTTGCTGGGCTACACATCCCTGGATTACAAGTGGGACAGTGTTGTGTACAATTGTTGCCATAGTAACCAGAGCCACATGGAATCTCACAGTTCTGTCCAGACCAGCCAGGTGGACAAATACACAATCCCGTTGTCTATAAAATACAAAGAACTGAGTACCAAAACAGTTGTCTACAAAATACAAATAACTTAGTACTTACCAAGACAGACATTTACAACATATAAATGACTGAGTACCAAGATAGATTCTTCAAAATATCTAGAAATGAGTACCAGGACAGATTTCTTCTATTGACTTATACTCTGTAAATGTCTAAATATAAATCAAAGCAAAGGACATCTTGACATGTCCTTATATGGTCATCTTAGCCTTACTCTTTGACCTAGATTCCTATCCCAGGAGAAATGAAAGTATAAGGTTTAACAAAAAGCCCAATCAATATTGTATACCTATATATTTCAAACACTAAGAAAAATTCTTTGTAGAAACCCTTATCACTGCTCCTATCCACAAAATCCTAGGAATTTTTTTTTTGTGTTTCACCATAAGTAGAATAGGATAAGTTCATTTAAGTCATCAAACCTCTGAAGTTTATGGCATTTTATTTTTCAATATGCTTCTTTGGTCTTTATTCTTAACTTACATTTATATTCTGTGGACATAATTTTGGATATTAATTGGATTGTGGAGTGTGCTGAATGAATCTTGCAAAACCATAATATTTATTTTGAAAATCAGGATATCATTAGTTACAAAGATTTGTAGTAATCAGGTATTATTAGTTACATAGTCTTTTAGTGACAAGGTATGGGATGATACCTGGTTAGTAAAGGACAAGATAGGGTAAGGCACCTCTTTGGCCCCTGATTTTGGCTGTCTTTCAGAATGATCCAGTAGTGTATCCATAAAAAGCTGTTGTCACCCCTGCCACAAAATGAGTAATGGTTTTATTATTTAGAATATACAGAGGTCATATAGAGGTCAGGAAATAGGTCAATTTTCGAATTTTCCCATTTTTATGTAAATTTTCATCGATTTTACAGCACATTTTGTTTCGGAAAACATAAGAGCACAAGCTTGCCTATCTACCAAATTTATATATTTTATACACTAGTATCAGATGCAGTATATGTGTAAAAATCTCAGATAGGCAAGCGTGTGCTCTACGTTTTCCGAAGAGAAAAGTATCTGAAATATAATGAAATTCCACCAGAATTGAGGAAATTCGGAAAATGTCCTACTTCTGCACCCTCTAGTGGCTTCCATGTAAGCTTTGAATCTTAATTCATGGTTGTTTTGAAGTAAGCACCATTTTAACTTCTTTAAACTACAAACTATCACAATTTTATCAATGTTCTGGTTTTTACATCAAATAAGGGGCCAAATTTGGCCGTTACCCTATCTTTTCCTTTCATACCTGGCGAGGCAGAGCCGATGAAACATTTACGTTTTATCTGTAGTTTATAAATGGTTTTCTCTGCCAAATGCTTCATCGCGCTTATACTGTGCCTATTATGACGTCACATTTGTGTTTGTGACGTGTTATGGGTCAGAATAACCCTAAATGCCAGCAAAGATCAATAACACAATTTAAACTTAACAATAATTTATTTACAGTAATATATAATAAGTATATGAAACATAAAGTACAAACTTAGCAAGAATCTAAAAATACATACATCAGAGTGTCCGTTGCTGCACACAATGTCCCAGTGAAAATATATCCCATTTATATCTCAATAGTGCTTATACGACAAAGTATTGTTATGCATCGAATTGACAGGGTATTTATACAGTAATATAAATCTAGAATATTCTAGAAATTGTTAAAACATGATATTACTGGAACAATCTGGACATACACAAAATTTAAGAATGTTCTAGATAAAATGACCAAACATGTTGACCACTCTGGAATGCTCAAGAAACTTAATGTTACTAATAATATACAAGATGAAACAATACACATCTCACAACACCTCCCCCCTTAAAAAGTTTGAATGTCAATGAAAACTTATATTATTAAAACATAGGTACATTAATACAAAATCTAGTATGTTTACGATACTCTTGACAAGGCATCTGCAATAACATTGTCTTTGCCTTTGATATGCTTAATTGTTATGTTGTATTCTTGTAACAACAAACTCCATCTAGTCAGTCTTTGATTTTTGTTTGACAATTTATGCAAAAATGTCAGGGGGTTGTGATCAGTATACACAAGAATTGGATGCAATGTAACATTCAGATAAACATCAAAATGCTGTAAGGCTAACAACAAAGCAAGGCATTCCTTTTCAATGGTGGAATACTTTTGTTGACATTTTGTAAGTTTCTTTGAAAAATAAGAAACAACTCTATCTACATTATCACTATGTTCTTGAAACAAAGCTGCCCCGATTCCAGCATCACTAGCATCAACAGTAAGCTTAAATTGCTTAGAAAAATCTGGAGTTGACAGAACTGGGTTGCTCATAAGGACAGATTTGATTTTATGAAAGGATTTTTCACAGTCCTTTGTCCATTCAAACTTAACCCTCTTCTGCAAAAGATTTGTAAGTGGACTAACTACTGAGGAAAAATTTGGACAAAATTTTCTGTAAAACCCAGCCATGCCCAAAAACCTCATTAACTCTTTCTTGTTTGTAGGAATCGGGAACTTTGCAATAGCTTCCACTTTAGCCATAATGGGTGTAACATAACCTTGACCTACTTTATGACCTAAATACTCTACATAGGCATGACAAAATTCGCTCTTCTCAAGGTTCACAGTTAAGTTTGCTTTAGCTAAAATGTCAAATAAAGCACGCATGATTCGGAGATGTTCGTCCCATGTGTCACTGTATATGACGACATCATCAATGTAGGCCTCGCATCCCTCAAGGTCTTGAAGAAGGGAGTGAATCATCCTTTGGAATGTAGCCGGTGCGTTTTTCATGCCAAAAGGCATTACTTTATACTGGTAAAGTCCATCTGGTGTAGCAAAAGCAGATATTTCTTTTGCTCTTTCTGTTAACGGCACTTGCCAGTAGCCTTTCAACAGGTCAAATTTACTGACAAATTTGGCGTTTCCAATGCTGTCAATACAGTCATCAATTCTAGGTATTGGATCAGTTTTGGTAACAGAATTCACCTTTCTAAAGTCTGTACATAATCGGTACGAACCGTCCTGTTTTGGTACAAGAATACACGGTGAGCTCCAATCACTTTTACTAGGTTCAACAATGTCATTGTCCAACATGTACTGCACTTCCCTTCTTAGGTACTGCAATTTTATTGGATTGAGACGGTACGGATGTTGTTTGATAGGCAGAGCGTCGCCAACTATAACATCATGACAAGCTGCATTAGTTTTCTTTGGAACATCCGAGAAGATTTGATGGTACTCATTCATCAAGTTTTTAACTTGTTCTTTTTGGTGAATGTTCAAATGTCCAAGTTTGGCATCAAAATCAGCCAAAATTTCTGAGTTTTTCAAGCGGACACTCTGATTACAATCTTTCTCATTCATCTCTACACTCGTATCACTCTCAATACAATTTTGAACAGTCTTAGCGTTGGCTAAAGTGGAAACTGGTTTTACAGAATTTCGGTCACACCTTTCAAAATACTCTTTTAACATGTTAATGTGACAAACCCGTTTCTCTTTACGTCGACCTGGTGTCTTAACCACATAGTTTACATCACTGATCTTGCTTTCAATTTCATAAGGGCCATAAAATTTGGCCTGTAAAGGATGACCAGGAATAGGTAAAAATACAAGAACCTTATCACCTGGCTTAAACACCCTATTTCTGGCATCTTTGTCATACCACATTTTCATTTTCATCTGAGAACTCTTCAAATTTTCTTGTGCTAATTTACAAGCATTGTAAAGTTTTTCTTTGAAATCAGACACATAATCTAAAAGATTAAGATCACTAGTCTCAGTCAGCCACTTTTCCTTCAACAATTTCAAAGGACCTCTAACTGTATGACCGAACACCAATTCAAAAGGACTGAACCCAAGAGACTCCTGGACTGCTTCTCGTGCAGCAAATAGTACAAGATGAACCCCTTCATCCCAGTCTTTCTCATACTGGTAACAATAGGTCTTCAGCATTGTTTTTAGGGTTTGATGAAAACGTTCTAGCGCTCCCTGGGACTCAGGATGATAAGCAGTTGATCTATACTGCCTAATACCCAACTCATACATGACTTGCTGGAACAACCCCGACATAAAATTTGAGCCTTGATCCGACTGAATTGCCTTGGGTGCTCCTACAAAACTGAAAAACTTGGTTAGGGCCTTAACTATGCTCTTTGCCTTTATATTCCTAAGAGGTATGGCTTCAGGAAACCGAGTGGATGTACACATAATGGTAAGTAGATACTGGTTTCCAGATCTGGTCCTAGGCAAAGGTCCTACACAATCCACCAACACTCGACTAAACGGTTCTTCAAAAGCTGGAATTGGTTGGAGAGGGGCGGATGGTATCTTCTGATTTGGTTTACCTACCATCTGACAGACATGACACGACTTACAAAACTCAGAAACATCGTTCCTTAGCTTAGGCCAATAAAAATGACTCAAAATCCTATTATAAGTCTTATTGATACCTAAATGACCAGCCATAGGTGTATCGTGAGCTAAACTCATGACATCTCGACGATAAGCAGCTGGGACCACTATCTGGTGAACAACACGCCACACTTCATCTGGGGAAGCGTCAGGTGGTCGCCATTTTCGCATAAGGATGCCATCTTTCATATAGAAGCATTCTCCAACTTTAGTAGCCTCTTCTGGTGGAAGTGCCCTCTTACTAAGTTGAATGATATCTGGGTCTTTATGTTGTTCAGAGAGTAAACGTTCTCGGCTGAGGATGTCCTTGCCTTGGCTAACTATTGGATGCAACTCATCATCCTCACCACCAAATTTTGGTAACAGTTCTTTCTTCTCTTGCTTCTTGATATTGTGTGGTTCCATGCTTGTTTGAGTGCCATCAAGGTCAGATAAGAAAGTGTTCAAATCAATATCAACAGAGGAATTCGTCTCGTCAAAGGCTTGAGTATGGTCTGCCTCCATTTCTCGTCTTCTGGCCATCGCTCTAGTAACAGCACAGGCTAGATAAATGTCATCATCTTTATCATCGCACATGACATCTGGAGTGATTTTCTCACAAACTATAGGATCTGGTACAACTTTTCCACCAGCTAAATCGTTGCCTAGCAACAAAGAAATGCCTGGAACGGGAAGAGTAGGTCGAACACCTACGATAACAGGTCCAGTAACTAAATCTGACTTCAAACTAATTCTATGCAGGGGAACATCAATGACGCCTAGCTCCACACCCTGTAATAAAACTGACCCACCAGTAGAAGTCTGCTCAGACAAAGGAAGCACGCCCTCTAACAATAACGTCTGTGCAGCACCAGTATCTCTCAAAATCTGAACAGGTTTAATTTCGCTAGAGTCACCGAGTGAAACAAATCCCTGAGACATAAAGGGCTTATAATCCTCCATAGAATCAATAGAACTGGACTGTGAACCCTGGACATCAGGAGTGTCAGAACAAATCGAAACTAAGGCTTCTCTATCTCCTCTAACTGCCGCACAAGCATGTGGTTGAGTTTTGTCAAAATCATTTTTTCTCTTAAGTTTAAAGCATTCACTGATCAGATGACCCTTTTTCTTACAATAACTACAAGTAGGAAGCGACCCTATTCCAGATGATCCTTCAAAACGTCCTGGACCGGACTTAGAACCACCTTGGGATGGAGACTGGGAACTTGTGAAAGACTGAGACCCTGAACCACTCTTTTTATATGTGTCTGAATTTGTAGAATTACTGCTAGTCTGAGATCTTGATACAAAATTCTTTTGATGAGACAGAGCGTAAGTATCAGATATGACTGCTGCCTCTTCAAGAGTTTTCACATTCTTATCTTCTAGATGTGTTTTCAAATCTTGAGTAACACATTCCTTAAACTCTTCTACCAGGATGACTTGGCGCAAATTAGCAAAAGTTTTATCAAGTTTCTTAGATCTAAACCAGTGATCGAATAAATCTTCTTTCTCTCGTGAAAATTCAACAAATGTTTGATTATCAAACTTTCTATACTTTCTGAACTTTTGTCTATACGCTTCAGGTACTAATTCATATGCTTTTAATATTGCTGCTTTGACCTTCTCATAGTCTGAACTTTCAGCTACCCCTAGTGCAGAGTATACCTCAGCTGCTTTGCCAACCAGTACACTTTGTAACATTGTTGACCAAACGTGTTGTGGCCATTTAAGATTTTCTGCGACTTTCTCGAATTGGGGAAAATACTTGTCTACAGATTTTTCTTGAAATTTTGGTACTAATCTAATATTTTTTGCTGCGTCAAATTCATTCTTGACAAATGACGGTTCTGGTTGGTGCTGTAATCTTAATTTCTCTAACTCAAAGTGCTCTTGTCTTTCTAATTTGTCTAATTCAAATTTTCGTTCACGCTCTCGTTCTTCTCTTTCTCTTTCTCGGTCTCTTTCTCGCTCTTCTCTTTCTAATTCTTCTCTTTCAAATCGCATTTTCTCTAACTCTAATTGAAACTGATAGTCTGCCATTTTATAAGAGCCTAACTCTGATCTAACTGTATATTCTGGAAAATCGTATTTTTCAAAGATGTTTTCATCTACTAGTTTGTTTGCAACCTTAATTCTAATGTCTTGCTTTTTCTGAGAGGATTTAACATCTAACCCAAAATGCAAACCTAATGCGATCAAGTCATCCTTTTTTAACGTATCAAAAACCTGAACACTTGGCGAACTAAGAAAGTTTGTGACCGAAAATACCATGTTGATTTTTGCTGGCTTATAGTCAAATTTAACAATTTAATTAACAAAATTCTGACAATGAACTGCAAAAGTGCAAGAAATTCTATATCCCGGACGAGCCCCCAATTCTGTTATGGGTCAGAATAACCCTAAATGCCAGCAAAGATCAATAACACAATTTAAACTTAACAATAATTTATTTACAGTAATATATAATAAGTATATGAAACATAAAGTACAAACTTAGCAAGAATCTAAAAATACATACATCAGAGTGTCCGTTGCTGCACACAATGTCCCAGTGAAAATATATCCCATTTATATCTCAATAGTGCTTATACGACAAAGTATTATTATGCATCGAATTGACAGGGTATTTATACAGTAATATAAATCTAGAATATTCTAGAAATTGTTAAAACATGATATTACTGGAACAATCTGGACATACACAAAATTTAAGAATGTTCTAGATAAAATGACCAAACATGTTGACCACTCTGGAATGCTCAAGAAACTTAATGTTACTAATAATATACAAGATGAAACAATACACATCTCACAACAGACGTAATACATCGACCGGGTATAGATTTACTGACCGGGTATGGATTTACAACTGACCGAGTATAAGTATAATCCACCGCCTTCACATGACAGACTTCAACCAATCGTAAGCCAGGATTTCACGGAAAAATCAACAGAGGTGGGATAAAGGATAATACATGGTTAGTAAAGCAGGGTTTCATCCCATATCTAGTCTCTTTAAAACCATGTGACAATTTTAACCCATCACTGACTTTATACATGTCTTTCATTTGTTTATTATTGTTTGTTAACTAAATAATCTTCAACATACTAAATATTTACAGTGTGAGATAATTTAATGAGTAATTTCTGTAGACTCACAGGATCACATGGGGCGCTGTGTTGACACTGGGGGCAGGTTTTAGTACAGCCAGGGCCGTAAAATCCCACTGGACAGGGGTGTTCACACCGGGGTCCTACAAATCCATCCTTACACGTACAGAAACCATAGGCCACATCACAGGAGGATGTCTGATTCATATAACACTGACAACGGGACTGACAGTTCTTACCATACCTAAAAATAGATTACAACACTGACAGCGGGACTGACAGTTCTTACCGTACCTATAAATAGATTACAACACTGACAGCAGGACTGACAGTTCTTACCGTAGCTAAAAATAGATTACATATAGGTTCATATAATACTGACAGCAGGACTGACAGTTCTTACCATAGCTATAAATAGATTACAACACTGACAGCAGGACTGACAGTTCTTACCATAGCTATAAATAGATTACAACACTGACAGCAGGACTAACAGTTCTTACCCTAGCTACAGATAGATATAAACAGTTCATACCGTGCTATAAATAGATTAAAACACTGACAGTGGGACTGACAGTTCTCACCGTACCTATAAATAGATTACAACACTGACAGCTGGACTGTCAGTCTTATTGTAGCTATAAATAGATTACATATAGGTTCATATAACACTGACAGCGGGACTGACAGTTCTTACCGTAGCTATAAATAGAGAATAGCACTGACACAGGACTGGCAGTTCTTACCGTAGCTATAAATAGATTACAACACTGACAGTGGAACTGACAGTTCTTACCCTAGCTATAAATAAATAACATATAGGTTTCTATAACACTGACAGTGGAGCTGATAATTGTTACCCCCTCCCCTCCATCCCCCCCCCCCAATAAAAAATATGTCCCTACAAAACCAGTACTTTAAGCTACTTTGCCCATCAAATACTGTGGAATCATTTTAATTCGTGGGTGTCAATGTTCGTGGGTAAGCAAAATTTTACTTGTTCGTGGGGACGTTATTTCGTGGGTTACCAGTTAATACGATGGTTCATTATATCAATATATAAATGAAATAAACGTTCGTGGGGATGTAATTTCGTGGGTAAGGGTGACACACGAAATCCACGAACATTGGTCCCCCACGAACAATGATGATTCTACAGTATAGACCCCCTGGAAGAATTAAAATGATTCCACAGCGTATGTTATTAAAAGTCTTCTTTAGCAATGAAAATATCAAACAGTTTAATAATCTACTTTGCCAAATCAATGTTGAACAATACATACGATCCTGGTGAACAGGTAAACTCGCAATGTGCCCCAAAGTTTCCTGGGGGGCAGACACAGGCACCAGAGACGGGGTCACAGCCCTGGGGGCAGGGGCAGGTCTTAACACACTGAT